>NC_091156.1:19212701-19257701 GCF_040958095.1 Procambarus clarkii
CTTTTGACGGCCGTGATGGTCAAGCGGATTAAGGCGCCCTGTAGTTACCAGTTGCGTTGCTTCTGGGAGTATGGGTTCGAGTCACTTCTGGGGTGTGAGTTTTCATTCGCATATAGTCCTGGGGACCTTTCAGGCTTGTTCGCATTTGTGTTCCTCACGTGTGCCCCAAAGAATGAGGTGATTTGGTGAAATGCTATGCCCAAGATTACCATCCGAGTTGCCGTCGGGGAAGTGGCTCAAATAGCCTCGGCTATCACTTCCTTTTGACGGCCGTGATGGTCAAGCGGATTAAGGCGCCCTGTAGTTACCAGTTGCGTTGCTTCTGGGAGTATGGGTTCGAGTCACTTCTGGGGTGTGAGTTTTCATTCGCATATAGTCCTGGGGACCATTCAGGCTTGTTCGCATATATATATATATATATATATATATATATATATATATATATATATATATATATATATATATATAACTGAAAACTCACACCCCAGAAGTGACTCGAACCCATACTCCCAGAAGTGACTCGAACCCATACTCCCAGAAGCAACGCAACTGGTATGTACAAGACGCCTTAATCCACTTGACCATCACGACCGGACATAATGAGGTGATAGCCTAAGCTATTTGAACCACCCCACCGCCGGCACTCGGAAAGTAATCTTGGGCATAGCATTTTACCAAATCACCTCATTCTTTGGGGCACACGTGAGGAACACAAATGCGAACAAGCCTGAATGGTTCCCAGGACAATATGCAACTGAAAACTCACACCCCAGAAGTGACTTGAACCCATACTCCCAGAAGCAACGCAACTGGTATGTACAAGACGCCTTAATCCACTTGACCATCACGACCGGACATAATGAGGTGATAGCCTAAGCTATTTGAACCACCCCACCGCCGGCACTCGGAAAGTAATCTTGGGCATAGCATTTTACCAAATCACCTCATTCTTTGGGGCACACGTGAGGAACACAAATGCGAACAAGCCTGAATGGTCCCCAGGACTATATACAACTGAAAACTCACACCCCAGAAGTGACTCGAACCCATACTCCCAGGAGCAACGCAACTGGTATGTACAGGGACGCCTTAATCCGCTTGACTATCACGAATGAGGTGATTTGATAAAATGCTATGCCCAAGATTACCATCCGAGTGCCGGCGGGGAAGTGGTTCAAATAGCCTCGGCTATCACTTCCTTATGTCCGGTCGTGATGGTCAAGCGGATTAAGGCGTCCCTGTACATACCAGTTGCGTTGCTCCTGAGAGTATGGGTTCGAGTCACTTCTGGGGTGTGAGTTTTCAGTTATTTATATATATATATATATATATATATATATATATATATATATACATATATATATACATATATATATACATATATATATATATATATATACACACACACACACACACACTACGCATGCAGGCGTGGAGTCACAATAACGTGGCTGAAGTATGTTGACCAATCCACACACTAGAAAATGAAGGGACGAAAACAATCGACTTGAGAATGGTCCAGGACGGACCGAAACGTCGTCGTCCCTTCACCTTCTAGTGTGTGGTCTGGTCAACACACTACGCATATTACCGAACATTGAGTGATAAACATATACTTTTCTTCCTTTACACAGAGACAGATGCGACACTGATACACAGAGTTGAACGTGAAAGACACGGGGCACATTTTGGACATTTTGGCTTGAATGGTAATGAAATGAGGCGCCCAGATCACTTCCACGTCAAGAACTCCACCGAGCAGCAGGTGTTAGGGCACAATAGATCAAGCTGGTAAGCTTATTGTAAAGTTGGTTCCCGGAAATGCGTCTCCACATATACGTTGTGTAATCCAGTAAGTCTCGCTAATGTTACCAAGAGGTTTTAAGCTTCAAACCATTTGTGTAGTTTGTCCAATACTGTATGTGAGCTGTAGCTAAGGTCGTAATGCCTGATATATTAAGTCGTGTCACTGGCAAGTAGCAGCACATTTCTTGTGCCAGGTAAGTCCACTACGGGCTTACCATAGCCCGTGCTACTTGCCTCGCTCCTGTGCCAGGTAAGTCCACTACAGGATCACCATAGCCCGTGCTACTTGCAGCTGAACCTAAAGAAAAAGTCAACCATACTTGAGTGGAAATAAACATTCCATTCACCTGGGCTCTAGGAGACTCGAACCATGGACCCCACGCGTGTGAAGCTGAAGCTCTATCGACAGAGCTATTGAGTGGTCTTAATAAGGAAATCTTCCAGAAGCAACTACTGCCAAACTGGAATGTTCGACTTTCCCTGACTACTACTGGAGCCCAGAGGATGCCCGCCCACGCCCTATAAATGTACATGGCGTGGGCGTGGGTCACAGTGCAGGGTAGTGACTTCTGCCCCTCAGGCAGCTCTCAGTGTCTGACGGTGGTTATGACACTTGACGTTGTAAACTTGTGCAGTACCAGCAGCAGGTGAGAAGGACGGGGGGGTGGGGGGGGGGAAGATGTTACAAAGATGGCCGCCAGTGTTATGCACTCAGCAGGTGAGAAGGACGGGGGGGTGGGGGGGGGAGATGTTACAAAGATGGCCGCCAGTGTTATGCACTCTGACCTTCAGCAGGGCGACAACACCTAAATGGAAAAAGGTAAAGTAATTATCAGAAAACACTAAGCTGTGTGTGTGTGTGTGTGTGTGTGTGTGTGTGTGTGTGTGTGTGTGTGTGTGTGTGTGTGTGTGTGTGTGTGTGTGTGTGTGTGTACTAACCTAGTTGTATTTGCGGGGGTTGAGCTCTGGCTCCCGCCTCTCAACTGTCAATCAACTGGTGTACAGATTCCTGAGCCTATTGGGCTCTATCATATCAACATTTGAAACTTTGTATGGAGTCAGCCTCCACCACATCACTGCCTAATGCATTACATCTGTTAACTACTCTGACACTGAAAAAAAAATCTTTCTAATGTCTCTGTGGCTCATTTGGGTACTAAGTTTCCACCTGTGTCCCCTTGTTCGGGTTCCACCCGTGCTAAAGAGTTTGTCCGTGTCCACCCTGTTAATTCCCCTGAGAACTTTGTAGGTGGTTATCATGTCTCCCCCTTACTCTTCTGTCCTTGAGGGACGTGAGTTTTAGCTCCTTTAGCCTTTCCTCGTAGCTCATACTTCTCAGTTCCGGGACCAGTCTGGTGGTATACCGCTGAATCTTTGTCTTGTGTTTAACTAGGTATGGACTCCAAGCTGGAGCTGCTTATTCCAGGATTGGTCTGGCATAAGTGGTATACAGGGTCCTGAACGATTTCTTACACAAGTTACTAAAGGCAGTTCTTATGTTGGCCATTCAAGCATATGCCGCTGATGATATCCTTTTGATGTGGGCCTCTTGGGACAAGTTCGGTGTAATACCAACTCCCCAGAGCTTTCTAACTCCTGCAGGATTTCACCTCCCAGATGGTACCTTGTGTTCAGCCTTCTGCTCCCTTCGCCTAATTTCATTACTTTACACTTTCCCGAGTTGAACATTATTAGCCATTTTCTAGACAATTCCTCCAGTTTGTCCAGGTCATCCTGTAGTCTCTGTCTATCTTCATCCGTCTTGATTCTTCTCATAATTTTGGCATCATCAGCAAACATTGAGAGAAGGTGGCACGGGCATGAATAGCCCGTAAGTGGTACAAATTTTTGTTCAGTAAATCTTATCAGTGTACTGAGGTCGCATTTATTCGTCAGGCTGCCATTGCGGGGTAGGGCACTGCTTGACAGTATTTATGAGGGTCTCCAGCTGCTGGACACATTTTTTGACCAGAAGAGTGGCAGTGTTGATGGCTTCAGGCTGGTTACTGCAAGATTCAGGGACTCTTTAAAGCTCTTCTAATGTCGTTGTTTGCTTCACATTCCAGGAGATAGTGAAGTAGTGGCTTTCCTGTGATTGTTTGGCAGAAGGCTTCACCTTACTACTATCTGGTTTATGTACTGACTCCCGGCCTCCGCTCCCTGGACGGGAGACATCTCCCGTCACGCAGGGTGCAGTCGCACCTCCACCGATCATCTATTGATATCATCTATTTCATGTATCATCTATTGATACTGGAAATGGCTCAAAAGGGCCACCACTTATGGGCTATTCATGCCCAAGCCACCTTTTGGGTGGCTTAATCTTCTCTCTCTCCGCTCCCGACACACACACACACAGCACCGCTCCTGCGCCAGGTAAGTCCACTACGGGCTCACCATAGCCCGTGCTACTTGCCCCGCTCCTGTGCCAGGTAAGTCGACTCCGGGCTCACCATAGCCCGTGCTACTTGGAACTTGTTCCGAGTAGCTGAATCTATAACAAGAACCACCTCCGCGCCCCCTGTCTTTCTTGTCATATCTGATTTTAAAATTATAGAGGAAGGTGTTCGAATTATTTCCCCTTCTAGCTCGTTTCGCATGTTAGGTTACACTGAAGAGGAGTTTCCTCACATCCCCGAGGCTTGTCCTCTCGTTACCATCTTGTTCAAGCTAAGTAGCGGCTCTATTTCTCCTTCAATGTCATTCAGTTGTGTCAGGACAGTCTATTCTCGTGCCTGAACTCTTAATCCAGTCTTGTTGCATGTATTTTTATTTTATCAATCTTCGGTTTTTGTGTTTTTTTTTTTTTTTTGAGGTGGGGGGGGGGAAGGGGGGGGTCTGGACGCTGTAGTGTAGAGCACTGGTCGACCGTAATGGTGAATACAGCGTTGTGATCGCAACCCGTCCTCTTAAAAATAACGTCACTTATCGCTGGTATGCGCACTATGGCCAAAAGTGGACGTAATTTGAAATGCAATCGACTCACAAAAGTGACATACGGTCCCTTTTTCTGTTCGAGTCGTCCGGCCTACTCGGAAAGGTTAGAAGAGGAAACTTTCCATTAACGTTTATCATAACGTTTTGAAACTTATGAGAATTTCCTGCCCACCTAACCTATCAGAGGACCCTTAACTTACTCTTGTTGAAAAAAACATTTCCAAATTTATTTTCATTTTTTTTTTTTCATTTTCAAATTTCGTCCATTTTCGGCCGTACGGCTAAAAGTGACGTTATTTTTAAGAGGACAGGTTGACGGGTCTTTAAGGCTGTGTAAATATTGGCTGGTCCAGCAGCTCCCACTCACACGGGTGTGTAGTGTTACCTGCAGCACTTCCACGACTCATCACCCCGACAACCTGGCCCTTTGACCGACCGACATGGGTGACACACAAATATAATCAATTGACAATACGCGTCAGGTTCCCTTATCTATTTTTTCTTCCATTTCCAGTTTTTCCAAATCGTTGTCTTTCCTTCCCATTCACCTGGACTGTGAATGGGAAGGAAAGACTTTCCATTCCCTTCCCATTAACCTGTGAACTGTTGTTATAGTCTTTCCTGCCTCTGTGTACCTCCATATCTTGAGGTTATCTTGAGATGATTTCGGGGCTTTAGTGTCCCCGCGGCCCGGTCCTCGACCAGGCCTCCACCCCCAGGAAGCAGCCCGTGACAGCTGACTAACATCCAGGTACCTATTTTACTGCTCGGTAACAGGGGCATAGGGTGAGAAACTTTGCCCATTGTTTCTCGCCGGCGCCCGGGATCGAACCCGAGACCACAGGATCATAAGTCCAGCGTGCTGTCCGCTCGGCCGACCGGCTCCCATAGCTCCATGCCCAAGTCCACGAATTATCACTATCCATATCTCCTGTTTAATTCCCAAGTGGTGATGGTGAGTGTGGCAGAGCAACATCTAAGGGTGCACCTGATATTTCCTTTCCCATTTCTTTATTGATCGTCGAGTTGTCTCCTGTCGTCTACCGTATATTAGCTAGGCTTTAAATTTGTTCTTGTAGAATGTTTTATACTGTTCTCGTTCTCCCGTCCTGATTTTATATTTCCTTGGTTAGGACTACATCTTGCCCTATATTCCCGCCTTTATATTCAGTCTCATTATAGTTCCTCTATATATTAAGGGGGCATTAGGTTCCAATTTGCCCCAAAAATGCAATAAATGAAAACTCGTTCGATTTCAATCAAACTTTGTTGGTAGGTTGTATATGAAAAGTGTTTCATCTGGTCCAAGTTTCAGCATCGTAGCATAAATAGGAAGGGAGAAAAAATAATAATTATAATAATAATAATAATTAATAAAAATAATAATTAATAATAATTAAGGGAGAAAAAATAATATAAAAAATATTGAAGTAGTTGTCAAAATTAATCCAAAATGGTAAAAAATTTAAGTCTCAAGTCAACGCTTCTGTTTCTCCTGCTGGTGAGGTATACACCTGTGTTCTCCTCCAGCTTGGTGCACGTCTCTGGGTTACTCCCAGACCTGGCTGCACTCCCTGTCGACCAGCTGCCACTACCAGCTGGCAGTACCAGTCACGGTCAAGTGACTGTCCGGTACCAGTCAAGTACAAGTGTCAAGTGACAAGTACAATGAGCGAGGTTATCTCTATCACTATCTCTACTATCATTACTCGTGTCATTGTGTTCCTCTCCGTCGTGCCGCCCACATGGTCTCTTGACTTTCAATATTATACTTGAGTCTTAGATTTTAATTTCTGTTTTTGGCTTCCCAGTTACTGTCCTTCTCGAATAGAAAGATGCAACTGCCAAGGTTGGCTACTACACATGTACGCGCGTGCGCGTGTGCGTGCGCGTGCGAGTGTGAGTGTGAGTGTGAGTGTGTGTGTGAGTGTGTGTGTGTGTGTGTGTGTGTGTGTGTGTGTGTGTGTGTGTGTGTGTGTGTGTGTACTCACCTAGTTGTACCCACCTAGTTATGCTTACGGGGGTTGAGCTCTGGCTCTTTGGTCCCGCCTCTCAACTGTCAACCAACTGGTGTACAGGTTCCCGAGCCTACTGGGCTCTATCATATCTACATTTGGAACTGTGTATGGAGTCAGCCTCCACCACATCCTTTCCTAATGCATTCCATCTGTTAACAACTGACACTGAAAAAAATTCTTTCTAACGTCTCTGTGGCTTATTTGGGTAACAAGTTTCCACCTGTGTCTCCTTGTCCGCGTTCCACCCGTGCTGAAGAGCTTGTCTTTGTCTACCATGTCAATTCCCCTGAGAATCATGAATTCATAGCTGGTTATTATGTCTCCCTCTTTCTTTTCTCTTTTCCAGGGTTGTGAGGTTCAGCTCCTTTAGCCTTTCCTCGTAGCTCATACCTCTCAGTTCCGGGACCAGTCTGGTGGCATACCGCTGAATCTTCTCTAACTTTGTCTTGTGTTTAACTAGATATGGACTCCAAGCTGGAGCTGAATATTCCAGGATTGGTCTGACGTAAGTGGTATACAGGGTCCTGAACGATTCCTTATACAAGTTTCTAAAGGCAGTTCTTATGTTGGCCAACCTAGCATATGCTGCTGCTGATATCCTCTTGATGTGAGAGAGGTTCGGTGATCATTTCCTCTACCTGATTCTGTTATCCTCAGGTAGAATGATATCTACCTGAGGATAACATTTTACAATTGGTACCGTGTGTCCTACTTCCCGCTCTCTACACTTACTGTCATTACCTTACGCTCAACTTCAGTTTCAACAAGCAGTCATTTGTTGCACTATTCCTTCAGATTGTCTAGGTCATCTTGCAGTCTCTTGCCAGCCTTCGCTGCCCTAATTCCCTCTGGAAACTCATTTACGTATGTCAGAAACAGGACAGGTCCGAGTACTGATCCGCGTTGAACTCTTAATGCTTGCAACTCACCCATCACAATATTAGCTCAGTTTTCTGTTGCTTAGGTACTCCATGATCCACTGGAGCACCCTACCCGTCAATCCTGCCTGCTTCTCAAATTTATGAACCAATCTAAAAATATGAAGCCTGCCCTTCCTTCTCTGTCAAATTTTTGTCGCCTTGTCATAGGATTTATTTCCACCTACGAGGCAAGATTTACCATCCCTGAACCCATGTTGGTGGTGTGTTACAAAGTCCTTCATCTCTACATGTGCCTTTATCTCGCTATCTTCTCCATCACCTTGCATGGTTTACATGATAGGGTCACTGGCGTGTAGTTCTTTCTGTCTGTCACTCTTTTGAATACTGAGACAACATTACCTGTGTATCAACTTTCTGGTAGGTCTCCTATTTCCAGTGACTTATTATGTATCACATGGTGTCGCACAGTGTGGATGTTGAGTTGTGGAACCAATTACCGCGAAACGTGGTGGAGGTGGGGTCCCTTTTATTGTTTTAAACATGGATTGGACATGTATAAGAGTGGGATTGGGTGGCTATAAATAGGAGCTGCCTGGGCCAATAGGCCTTCTGCAGTTACCTATATTCTTATGTTTTTATGCATAGTGCTTCCGTTCCCCTCCTTTAGTATTATAATGAAATTGTGTCTGGTCCAGCGGTCCTTGTCGTGTCCAGTTGCAACCGGGGTTTTCTAACCTTTTCTCTGGAACTCATATTCTTCCAAAGATACTTTGTTTACCTCCGCCTCCCTCAGTTCAGGCACTTCTTGCTTTAGTGTGAAGACCTGGAATGTCTTGTTGAGTTCTTCATACGCTACCTTGTCGTTCTCTGCCGTTGTCCTCCTGATGAGGATGTGAAACACTTTTGGTTGAGTCTTTGCGTCATGTGTTGTCTCATTTTCACACCTTCTCTTTACACACTGAGGTAATCATTGCTGGCACTCTGGTATCTTCTACTCTCTGGTGTCCAGTTATTTCTGTAGTTCCCCCATGTTCTTGTACTTACCTGTGTAAGTATCGATGTATCGTATCGATGATGATACTTTTCAAAACGCTTGTGCTCTCTAGAGTGGAGTACTGCTGCACAATGACAGCACCTTTCAAAGCTGGAGAAATTACTGACCTGGAGAGCGTGCAGAGATCCTTTACTGCTAGAATCCACTCAGTAAAACATCTAAACTATTGGGACCGACTAAAGAGCCTAAAACTGTACTCCCTTGAGCGCAGGCGGGAGAGGTACATAATAATTTACACGTGGAAAATATTAGAGGGGCTGGTCCCAAACCTGCACACAGAAATAACATCACATGAGACCAGAAGACATGGCAGGATGTGCAGAATACCCCCGTTGAAAAACAGAGGTGCAACTGGTACTCTGAGAGAGAACTCTATCAACATCAGAGGTCCGAGACTGTTCAACACGCTTCCACTACACATAAGGGGCATAACTGGCCGACCCCTCACAGTGTTCAAGAGAGAACTGGATAAGCACCTCCAAAGGATACCTGATCAACCAGGCTGTGACTCGTACGTCAGGCTGCGAGCAGCCGCGTTCAACAGCCTGGTTAATCAGTCCGGCAACCAGGAGGCCTGGTCGACGACCGGGCCGCGGGGACGCTAAGCCCCGGAAGCACCTCAAGGTAACCTCAAGGTAAGGTACTTAACTGCTTCCTTACATGATGTAAGGAATGTACAGAGTCTTCGTGTACATGTTAGCAGCCCCCCCCCCCTTGTAAGACACGTGTCTCACCAGGGGGACCAGGCTGGGCCCCGCCTCCCTGCACTGAAGCCCTCTAAGCCTTCTTTCTTGAAGGTCACCGCTGTTTGTTGTTGTTTAAGATTCGCTACTTGAAACAAAAAGTTCCAAGTAGCACGGGCTATGGTGATCCCGTAGACTGTCTTATATTGAAGGTCACCATCCCTCCAAAT
Organism: Procambarus clarkii; assembly: GCF_040958095.1. Lineage (NCBI taxonomy): Eukaryota > Metazoa > Arthropoda > Malacostraca > Decapoda > Cambaridae > Procambarus > Procambarus clarkii. The sequence continues at coordinate 19,222,311 of NC_091156.1, forward strand.
GGATCACCAAACCCGCTACTGTGCTCAGAATGTATAATATTCATCAATATAGATTAAGGACCTGTCCGAAACGCTACGCGTGCTACTGGCTGCACAAGAATGTAACAACTCTTACACATGCAGGCGATGAGTCACAATAACATGGCTGAAGTATGTTGACCAGACCACACACTAGAAGTTGAAGGGACGACGACGTTTCGGTCCGTCCTGGACCATTCTCAATCGACTTGAGAATGGTCCAGGACGGACCGAAACGTCGTCGTCCCTTCAACTTCTAGTGTGTGGTCTGGTCAACAACTGTTACACAAGTATTTGTTCATAAGAACTTTTGTATATATAAATAAAACATTTCATTTTATTCCCCTTTTGAATCGGGGTCAAGTTGCCTTATGTCTTGACGCTTCTGAACGGCCAAGTTCATCATGTCTTGTACAGTCACTTGTCAGAGTTCCATTGATTGATGAAGATTAAGCCACCCAAAAGGTGGCACGGGCATGAATAGCCCGTAAGTGGTGGCCCTTTGGAGCCATTACCAGTATCAATAGTTGGTACTGGAGATCTGTGGAGGTGCGGCTGCACCCTGCGTGACGGGAGATGTCTCCCGTGTTTTTTTTTCAAGAGTTCAATTTTCCATGGTAATTATATTAGAAATCTTCACCTCTTATCACAGTCCTTTCTTCAGTATGCCAGCCCTTTTGTTCCTGGTCCCTTCCTTGTGTAGCCGGCTCCTACTTCCACTAAGGACTCCAACGTCAGTACACATTGGTCACTCATTCTCACGAAGGATTCCAGTTCGACTTCCAACCACTTGGGCTGGACGGTCTCGCTTCATGCAGGTCGGCGTTCAATCCCCATCCAAGTGGTTGGGCACCATTCCTTCCCCCCGTCCCATCCCGAATCCTTATCCTGACCCCTTCCCAGTGCTATATAGTCGTAATGGCTTGGTGCTTCTCCAGGGAGACATCTCCCGTCACGCAGGGTGCAATCGCACCTCCACAGATCTAATGGCTCCAAAGGGCCACCACTTACGGGCTATTCATGCCCGTGCCACCTTTTGGGTGGCTTAATCTTCATCAATCATCAATCGTGATTCTCCATGATAATACCCTCCCTGCCTCTTGCAGCGTGACCTCCCTTGTATCGCGTATAAGAGAGTCGTCCTTAAGGGGCTGACAGCCGAGTGGAAAGCGTTTCGGATTCGTAGTCCTCAGGTTCCGGGTTCGATTCCCTGTAGAGGCGGAATCAAATGGGCAGTTTCTTTCACCCTGATGGCCGTGTTCACATAGAAATAAATAGGTGCCTGGGAGTTAGAGACAGCTGCTACGGGTTTGTAACAAAAAGGAGGCCTGGTCGAGGACCGGGCCGCGGGGACGCTAAGCCCCGAAATCATCTCAAGATAACCTCTAGCTAACCACATCCCTTCTTAGTGCATTCTATTTGTTAACTACTCTCAAACTAACATAATTCGTTCTAACGTCCCTGTGGCTCATTCGGGTACATTGTTTCCCCCTACGTCCCCTTGTTCGTGTACCAGGGAGCCGGTCGGCCGAGTGGACAGCACGCTGGACTTGTGATCCTGTGGTCCCGGGTTCGATCCCGGGCGCCGGAGAGCAACAATGGACAGAGTTTCTTTCACCCTATGCCCCTGTTACCTAGCAGTAAATAGGTACCTGGGTGTTAGTCAGCTGTCACGGGCTGCTTCCTGGGGGTGGAGGCCTGGTCGAGGACCGGGCCGCGGGGACACTAAAGCCCCGAAATCATCTCAAGAAAACCTCAAGAAGATGGCGGTATCTTAACCACCCGTGCTAAATAGGAAGGAAGGAATTATCAAGGGAAAGCGCCAAGCCATTACAACTATATAGCACTTGGAAGGGGTCAGGATAAGGATCTGGGATGGGACGGGGGGGAAGGAATGGTGCCCAACCACTTGGACGGTCGGGGATTGAACGCCGACCTGCGTGAAGCGAGACCGTCGCTCTACCGTCCAGCCCAAGTGGCCGGTGCTAAACAGTTTATCATTATTTACGGTGTCAATTCCTATGTAGGTGGTCAAGATGTTTCCCTTAACTCTCTTGTCTTCCATTGACGTCATGTTGAATTCTTAGAAAGTAAGAAAGTACTTAAAGTCTGGTGGCATAACTTTCTCCTAGTCTTGTGTTTGGCTAGATATGGACAGGACGCTGGAGCCGCATACTCCAGGATTGGTCTGACATATGTGGTGATGTGCGTGCGTGCGTGCGGGAGGCTGACCTAAATGAGTGAAAGTAGCAGAGCGTGCGTGCGCCGGCACGCACGCACGTGTGTGAGTGTGGGGGGGGGGGGGGGGGAAAGTGGGGGGGATTGTGAGGGGGGAGTGTGAGTGTGTGTGTGTGTGTGTGTGTGTGTGTGTGTGTGTGTGTGTGTGTGTGTGTGTGTGTGTGTGTGTGTGTGGGATGTGTGTGTGTGTGGGATGTGTGTGTGGGATGTGTGTGTGGGATGTGTGTGTGTGTGGGATGTGTGTGGGGGGGATGTGTGTGTGGGGGGGGGAGGGTGTGGGGGGGGGAGGGTGTGGGGGTGTTGGGAAGGGGGGGGGGATGGTGTGTGGGGGTGGGGGTTCGGGGAGGGGGTCACTACAGGTCCTGGGAGAGGAAGGGAAGGGGAGGGGAGGGGAGGGGGGAGGTTCATCTTGTGTCACAACGCCGCCACCGTTACTATGACAACGGTAATTACGCCTCAACACACTGCTTTTGAGTGCTTGAAGCTGCTGCTGCTGCTGCTGCTGCTGCTGCTACTGCTGCTACTCCCGCTGCTACTGCTGCCGCTACTGCTGCTGTGGCTGCTGCTGCTGCTACTGTCGATACTACCGCTGCTACTGCCGCTACTGCTGCTGTGGCTGCTGCTGCTGTGGCTGCTGCTGCTGCTGTGGCTGCTGCTGCTGCTGCTGTGGCTGCTGCTGCTGCTGCTGCTGTGGCTGCGGCTGCTGCTGCTGCTGTGGCTGCTGCTGCTGCTGTGGCTGCTGCTGCTGCTGTGGCTGCTGCTGCTGTGGCTGCTGCTGCTGCTGCTGCTGTGGCTGCTGCTGCTGCTGCTGCTGCTGTGGCTGCGGCTGCGGCTGCTGCTACTTCTGCTTCTGCTTCTGCTGTTACTGCTGCTGCCGCGGCAGCACACTGAGTCAAGTGTGTTGAGAGCACAGAGGGGTGTGGGGAGGGAAGAGAGCGGGTGGGGGTGTTATAAATACCCGCGGGTCGGGGAGACGGGCTCCATCCCAGCTGCCCGTCATCGACAGGACTCGTCATTCCGTCTCCAGGAGGAGTCGACGGTCCTGTCCACTACACATACAGGAGGGGGGGGGGGGGTTCTGGGCACTCAACCTCACAAGAACACACACATCCGAACACGCTTCAAGGAAACTGCAGAAGGCCTATTGGCCCATACAAGGCAGCTCCTGCTTATATCTACCTCTAAATCTTTGCCCATTTGTTTCTGCCTGGAGCGGGAATCGAACCCGCGCCACAGAATTACGTGACCTGCGCGCTATCCACCAGGCTACCAAGTCCCTAATCCACCAGGCTATCAGGCCCCTGTGTGTGTGTGTGTGTGTGTGTGTGTGTGTGTGTGTGTGTGTGTGTGTGTGTGTGTGTGTGTGTGTGTGTCACCTAGTTGTACTCACCTAATTGTGCTTGCGGGGGTTGAGCTCTGGCTCTTTGGTCCCGCCTCTCAACTGTCAATCAACTGGTGTACAGATTCCTGAGCCTACTGGGCTCTATCATATCTACACTTGAAACTGTGTATGGAGTCAGCCTCCACCATATTACTGCCTAATGCCTTCCATTTGTCAACCACTCTGACACTAAAAAAGTTCTTCCTAATATCTCTATGGCTCATTTAGGCACTCAGTTTCCACCTGTGTCCCTCCTTGTGCGTGTGCCCCTAGTGTTAAATAGACTGTCTTTATCTACCCTATCGATTCCCTTGAGAATCTTGAATGTGGTGATCATGTCCCCCCCTAACCCCCCTGTGTGTGTGTGTGTGTGTGTGTGTGTGTGTGTGTGTGTGTGTGTGTGTGTGTGTGTGTGTGTGTGTGTGTGTGTGTAACTAACTTACGCTTGAAACAATCCATTGCCCAACGTCTATTATGTTACCTGGTAAATATTGTTTCCATAAATCAAATGCCCGCAGTCTCCCAACCAGTATTTACCCAGGTCTTTCAGGAATCATAATTTTTATATTACCTATCGTGTCCAGTTCTATTCTCGTGCTTATATATTTATAACCTTCTCTGTGATAATTAGAGTGTTTTTACCAGTTAAACATTAAATTACAGCACATATTAGCGGTTACAATACAATCTTGGGTACAGTTTGGGGAGTTCTGGGATGTCACCCAATATGGTGTAATCCCACAGAAATCCCACTACTAATGTGTTATATATCAATGATAAAATCCACTAGAAGCGGTGGTCTAGAGATAGGATTATGTAGCTTGGCAATGCTTTGGTCGTAAGTTCGAATCTACCTCACAGCCCTAGTGGGCTCTCTCTTGTATAATATCAGAGAGTCTGCAGGTCTCCTCCCCCCACAGTGTTGACAGTATGCGATATACCCGCTCCTCTCGTGAAGGTATATCGAAAACAGTTGTAATTCTCCACCTTCTCGACGCTTCTAAAAAAACGGGCTCGCCATAGCCCGTGCTACTGGAACTTATGGTTCTGAGTAGCGAATCTTAAACAACAACAAACAACTTCTAAAAGGAAATCTAGAGCTAGAAAGTTATGGAATTCTTAACTACGACGAGAGACTTCCATAGTTCAGGCTATCTCAAGTGGGGTGGTGACGTCACGGTGACGTAGGTGAGGTGGTGACGTCACGGTGACGTAGGTGAGGTGGTGACGTCACGGTGACGTAGGTGAGGTGGTGACGTCACGGTGACGTAGGTGAGGTGGTGACGTCACGGTGACGTAGGTGAGGTGGTGACGTCACGGTGACGCAGGGGGGGGGATGAAGTCACGGTGACGCAGGTGGGGGGATGACGTCACGGTGACGCAGGTGGGGGGATGACGTCACGGTGACGCAGGTGGGGGGATGACGTCACGGTGACGCAAGTGGGGGGATGACGTCACGGTGACGCAAGTGGGGGGGATGACGTCACGGTGACGCAGGTGGGGGATGACGTCACGGTGACGCAGGTGGGGGGATGACGTCACGGTGACGCAGGTGGGGGGATGACGTCACGGTGACGCAGGTGGGGGGATGAAGTCACGGTGACGCAGGGGGGGGGTGACGCCACGGTGACGCAGGTGGTGAACTTACTTAATATTTCTTGTCACGAAGCCAGCCAAACGGCTCCGCGCCCTCCACCTCCCCTCCCTCCTGCTCACTCCAGACCACGCCTGCCACACATGTTAGTCAACACCTGCCCCAGATATCAGCCAACACCCGCCCCAGATATCAGCTAACCCCTGCCCCAGATATCAGCCAACCCCTGCCCCAGATATCAGCCAACACCTGCCCCAGATATCAGCCAACACCCGCCCCAGATATCAGCCAACACCTGCCCCAGATATCAGCCAACACCTGCCCCAGATATCAGCCAACCCCTGCCCCAGATATCAGCCAACACCTGCCCCAGATATCAGCCAACACCTGCCCCAGATATCAGCCAACACCTGCCCCAGATATCAGCCAACAACTGCCCCAGATATCAGCCAACAACTGCCCCAGATATCAGCCAACACCTGCCCCAGATATCAGCCAACCCCTGCCCCAGATATCAGCCAACCCCTGCCCTTAGATATCAGCCAACACCTGCCCTTAGATATCAGCCAACACCTGCCCTTAGATATCAGCCAACACCTGCCCTTAGATATCAGCCAACACCTGCCCTTAGATATCAGCCAACACCTGCCCTTAGATATCAGCCAACACCTGCCCTTAGATATCAGCCAACACCTGCCCTTAGATATCAGCCAACACCTGCCCTTAGATATCAGCCAACACCTGCCCTTAGATATCAGCCAACACCTGCCCTTAGATATCAGCCAACACCTGCCCTTAGATATCAGCCAACACCTGCCCTTAGATATCAGCCAACACCTGCCCTTAGATATCAGCCAACACCTGCCCTTAGATATCAGCCAACACCTGCCCTTAGATATCAGCCAACACCTGCCCTTAGATATCAGCCAACACCTGCCCTTAGATATCAGCCAACACCTGCCCTTAGATATCAGCCAACACCTGCCCTTAGATATCAGCCAACACCTGCCCTTAGATATCAGCCAACACCTGCCCTTAGATATCAGCCAACACCTGCCCTTAGATATCAGCCAACACCTGCCCTTAGATATCAGCCAACACCTGCCCTTAGATATCAGCCAACACCTGCCCTTAGATATCAGCCAACACCTGCCCTTAGATATCAGCCAACACCTGCCCTTAGATATCAGCCAACACCTGCCCTTAGATATCAGCCAACACCTGCCCTTAGATATCAGCCAACACCTGCCCTTAGATATCAGCCAACACCTGCCCTTAGATATCAGCCAACACCCGCCCTTAGATATCAGCCAACACCCGCCCTTAGATATCAGCCAACACCTGCCCTTAGATATCAGCCAACACCTGCCCTTAGATATCAGCCAACACCTGCCCCTAGATATCAGCCAACACCTGCCCCTAGATATCAGCCAACCCCTGCCCCAGATATCAGCCAACCCCTGCCCCAGATATCAGCCAACCCCTGCCCCAGATATCAGCCAACCCCTGCCCCAGATATCAGCCAACCCCTGCCCCAGATATCAGCCAACACCTGCCCCAGATATCAGCCAACCCCTGCCCCAGATATCAGCCAACCCCTGCCCCAGATATCAGCTAACCCCTGCCCCAGATATCAGCCAACACCTGCCCCAGATATCAGCCAACACCTGCCCCTAGATATCAGCCAACACCTGCCCAAGGGGAAAATAAATGTGGGACTCATCGCTGACAGCTCGTGATAGCAAGAGGAAACATTCATAAAAACATGTGAGTCATTGCAGGTATTTTGGTCTGTGATTGAGAACGGAGGTGGTTGAGTCGTTACTGGGGGGGGGGGGGGGTTGTTAAGGCAGTTATACCTATAGTTATACCTAACAACATATTCTTGTATATAATATTACGAATTTTAAGAAACTAAGAGTTGTCAACATGTAGGTAGTGTCTACACTTGCCTCCAGGGGGCGTCCGGCGCCGGTTGTGCGAGCCTGGCCTGAGGACAGTCCTGAAACTGTGGTGGGTCTGGCGGCTGGATTAACAAGCCTCTGTTCTTTGTTTTGTTGATGAGATCGGTGTATTGCTGGCTCGTTGGGTAGTGTAGTTTATGGTGTATAGTGTATGGGTAGTGTATTTAGTCAACATGTAGAGTGACCTGGCGACTGTGTCACAACCCCACGACTGTGTCACAACCCCCCCCCCCACGACTGTGTCACAACCCCCCCCACGACTGTGTCACAACCCCCCCCCACGACTGTGTCACAACCCCCCCCCACGACTGTGTCACAACCCCCCCCCACGACTGTGTCACAACCCCCCCCCCCACGACTGTGTCACAACCCCCCCCCCCACGACTGTGTCACAACCCCCCCCCCCCACGACTGTGTCACAACCCCCCCCCACGACTGTGTCACAACCCCCCCCCCCACGACTGTGTCACAACCCCCCCCCACGACTGTGTCACAACCCCCCCCCCCACGACTGTGTCACAACCCCCTCACGGACTGTGTCACAACCCCCTCACGGACTGTGTCACAACCCCCTCACGGACTGTGTCACAACCCCCTCACGGACTGTGTCACAACCCCCTCACGGACTGTGTCACAACCCCCCCACGACTGTGTCACAACCCACACGACTGTGTCACAACCCACACGACTGTGTCACAACCCACACGACTGTGTCACCTGCCGAGCGCCTCTAGCAAGGTCACGACCCCTGCCCCAAGCCGCTGACACGAGGCTGGGTTCAAAGATTATATGTTGTTGCTAAACAACATTTCTTGCATGAGAGATGCGCAGTGCATGACTCAACCTTTCTCGACCCCCCCCCCCCCGGAGCGATCAGGTCATGAACGTGTCACACGGTCGTGTGTTAGTGTCTGTTAATTGATTGTTCGCCTCGGGTGCCCATTACCAACCCGCTCTCGCACTAGACAGTACATATATGACCTATTGGTTATAGTCACTATTTGGCTGATTAATAAGTACATATGTGGTATATGCAAAGTTATATTTTATTTTTTAGGTACAAACTCTTCTATTTAGATTTACTAAACACCAGTTTTCATATTTGGAATTTCTTTTTCAGTTTTATTAAACAATAGAGATTTTATACAATATTTGACAATATTCTGTGTTACTTTACAATGTATTTAAATATTTTGGTTTTGTTTTTTATTTTTGTAAAACTGTAATATAAGTAAAACTGTAATAGGTATAAGTAATAATTATAATTAAGAGGCAAAAAGATGCTTATTTTAACATACTAAGAAGGTTAGGTTTGGTCGGTGTTTTCTATGAAGCTTTTCAAGGTAAACTAAAATATTCACAATAAATAAGTATGTCACATATGCACTTATTAATAAGCCAATATTCACTATAAGCAAGTGCGAGAACGGGTTGTTGTAATATATGTATTAGCTCATTCTGGTACCTGGGATGAGCTCAGGGAGAATATATGTCTCTCGAACGTCAAGATCTCTTCTCTCTGATATTTTCCAGTTGGCATAGTTTCATCTCAAATATATCGCAGCGAGATCCATGATGGTATCTATAGCTGCCTGTCACCTGCCTTCCTGTCCAGGGGACGGTGGCAGCCTGGACGGTTATAAAGGCTGCACTCCTCTTTACCGTCTTGTAGACAACCCAGTTGACGGGTGAAACTCCCGTCAACTGGGTTGACGTCTCCGTGAAAGGTCGAACTTTAAAATATTTGTTTAACCTTGATGGCCGTCAGGCGAGTGAGAGGGGGGGGGGAGGGGGGGGGTGAGAGGGGGGGGTGAGAGGGGGGTGAGAGGGGGGTGAGAGGGGGGGTGAGAGGGGGGGTGAGAGGGGGGGGTGAGAGGGGGGGTGAGGAGGGGGGGTGAGGAGGGGGGGTGAGGGGGGGGGGGTGAGAGGGGGGGTGAGGAGGGGGGGTGAGGGGGGGAGGGGTGAGGGGGGGGGTGAGAGGGGGGGGTGAGAGGGGGGGTGAGGGGGGGGTGAGAGGGGGGGGTGAGAGGGGGGGTGAGAGGGGGGGGTGAGAGGGGGGGTGAGGGGGGGGGGTGAGGGGGGGGTGAGAGGGGGTGAGGGGGGGGGGGGGTGAGGGGGGGGGTGAGGGGGGGGGTGAGAGGGGGGGGGTGAGAGGGGGGGTGAGAGGGGGGGGTGAGAGGGGGGGTGAGAGGGGGGGTGAGAGGGGGGGTGAGAGGGGGGGGGGGGTGAGAGGGGGGGGTGAGAGGGGGGGGTGAGAGGGGGGGGTGAGAGGGGGGGGGGTGAGAGGGGGGGTGAGAGGGGGGGGGGTGAGAGGGGGGGGTGAGAGGGGGGGTGAGAGGGGGGGGTGAGAGGGGGGGGTGAGAGGGGGGGTGAGAGGGGGGGGTGAGAGGGGGGGGGTGAGAGGGGGGGTGAGAGGGGGGGTGAGAGGGGGGGTGAGAGGGGGGGGTGAGAGGGGGGGGAGAGGGGGGGGAGAGGGGGGGTGAGAGGGGGGGGTGAGAGGGGGGGTGAGAGGGGGGGTGAGAGGGGGGGGTGAGAGGGGGGGTGAGAGGGGGGGGTGAGAGGGGGGGGTGAGAGGGGGGGGTGAAAGGGGGGGGGGTGAGAGAGGGGGGGAGGCAGGGAGGGGAGGGGGGAAGGGAGTGGGGAAGGGAGGCAAGGAGGGTAATTAGGAACCAAGACGGCTGGAATCCCCTTGTTTAGTACCACAAATATGAAGCCAACACAACACTGTCTCTCGTCCCTGGCTGAGGGTGTTGAGCCGAGCCAGGTGACTCGCTAGACCTCCAGCTTAAGTGTGTAAACTGCCTCATTAGTGAGGAGAGAGGGAGCTCACGACTGTATAGGGGAGGGGACCCGGGCCAGGCGGCGGAGTCCACAGATAATGTCACTGGCTCAGAGGAGCACTGGTCGGTGGAGCGTCACTCAGGGAGAGAGATTACCAGGTGATCTCTCTCTCTCTCTCATGATAATGGGGTTTCCAGTGGTTGTGGGTGCTTGGGAAAGAGGGGAAAATGAGAAAGGAAATGCAGAACAGAACCAGTGAAGAGTAGAGGTGCCATAGGCACAATCAGAGAACACTGAACATCAGAGGTCCACAGCTGTTCAACACCCTCCCAGCAAACATTAGAAATATTGCTGGAATAAAGGTGGATGTCTTCAAGAGGCACTTAAGACAAGTTCTTGCAAGAAGTGGCGGACCAACTAGGCTATAGTGGATATGCAGGCCTGCGGGCCGCTTCAAGCAACAATCTGTTCGACCAAGTTATCGGAAGTCGAGCCTGGCCTCAGGCCGGGCTCGGGGAATAGACTAACTCCCAGAACCCTCTCCAGGTATGGTGCAGGGGTATGTTAGGGGGGGTTGTGGATGGGGAGGGAGGAATGGTTAGGGCTTTCCCTGTGCTAATGGAGGGAAATGACAGGTTTCCACTCTGTCAATGCTTAAGTATTTTATACGTCTACATCATGTCCCCCGCTCTCCCTCCATCTTTCTAACGTCGTCATGTTTAGTTCCTTCAGTAATGTGTGTGCGTGTGTGCGCATGCGTGCGTGAGTGTGTGTACGTGCGTGTGAGTGTATGTCTGTATGTGTGTGTACCCACCAAGTTGTGCTTGAGAGGGTTGAGTTCTGCCTCTTTGGTCCCGCCTCTCAACCGTCAATCAACTGGTGTTCAGATTCCTGAGCCTACTGGGCTCTGTCATATCTACATTTAAAACTGTAGGTGTATGTGCATGTTAGACAGCCCGTAGCATCTGTCTAACTCCCAGGTACCTATTTACTGTTAGATGAACAGGAGCATAAGGGTGAAAGAAACTATGTACATTTGTTACTCCCTCTGCCGTGGATCGAACCCGGCCCATTTGGACTACGCCCCCAGAGCGCTGTCCAATCAGTCGCGAGGCACCTACGTGTGTGTGTCTGTATGTGTGTGTCTGTATGTGTGTGTCTGTATGTGTGTGTCTGTATGTGTGTGTCTGTATGTGTGTGTCTGTATGTGTGTGTCTGTATGTGTGTGTCTGTATGTGTGTGTCTGTATGTGTGTGTCTGTATGTGTGTGTCTGTATGTGTGTGTCTGTATGTGTGTGTCTGTATGTGTCTGTCTGTATGGATGTGTGTGTATGCGTGTGTATATGTATGTGTGTATGGGGTGTATGTTTAACGTCAATAACTTTTTTTTTTGTATTAATACATGAGGTACATCTGCATTAGTGCAGCTACCCTAGACTATATGTAGTGGAGTTCAGTGTGTCCAAAAAGCTAACTAGGTGATGCTAAAAAATCCCCATCACACAGGATGGTTAGTCATACAGAGCCATGTGTTTAATAGCCTGCACTGGCAAATTTTGGGTATACTGTGAGGATATCTTCAAGAACACGAAAGTGAATAAAGTAATTGCAAAGCTCCAGGTACCTCATGCCAACTGGTCTGAAAGGTCTAATAACTGGGCATTCAGTGATGTAGTGCGGGAGATCGTGCCGTAGTTCCTGCTCACAGAGTTTGCAACTGGAGTGCTCAGGATTGGGAGACCCGTCACCTGCAGCCACCTGCCACAGGTAACGGTAACCCAAGTGCTTTAGCACTCTATGGAAAATGAAACCAACATTTCATACTTCATAGGAATCTGAGATTCGGAGTAGATGCCGACTCCTCTGAAAGATGTGCAGAAGGAGGCGACCTCAACCACCCTACGACACTCCCTTACAATCAGGAAATTCCTGATCAGGGGCCTGAGTGTGAGAGTGGCGGCTATCTATAGTTCAACAGGCCCGCCTCCAAGTGCCCCATAGCCAGCTATGGCGGTGTTGGAGGAGGCGGCACGCACAGAGGCCCAGCCGGCCAGCCCTGTACCCGGGGTGGCCCAGCCGGCCAGCCCTGTACCCCGGGTGGCCCAGCCGGCCAGCCCTGTACCTGGGGTGGCCCAGCCGGCCAGCCCTCTACCCCGGGTGGCTCAGCCGGCCAGCCCTGTACCTGGGGTGGCCCAGCCGGCCAGCCCTGTACCCCGGGTGGCTCAACCGGCCAGCCCTGTACCTGGGGTGGCCCAGCCGGCCAGCCCTGTGTCCCGGGTGGCCCAGCCGGCCAGCCCTGTGCCCCGGGTGGCCCAGCCGGCCAGCCCTGTGCCCCGGGTGGCCCAGCCGGCCAGCCCTGTACCCGGGGTGGCCCAGCCGGCCAGCCCTGTGCCCCGGGTGGCCCAGCCGGCCAGCCCTGTGCCCCGGGTGGCCCAGCCGGCCAGCCCTGTGCCCCGGGTGGCCCAGCCGGCCAGCCCTGTACCCGGGGTGGCCCAGCCTGCCAGCCCTGTACCCCGGGTGGCCCAGCCGGCCAGCCCTGTACCCCGGGGTGGCCCAGCCGGCCAATACCCACACGACAACTCCACCCCCCCCCCGCCCATATTATTGTTTACTGTTTGCCTGCCTACAGGTATGCCAGTGTTCACCTTCCTGTCTCTCTGTATATCCGGCTCCTTACCAACCTGTCTATATCAGCCTGCAATTCCGTCTGATTTAGTTGATGGTACTTGTGCGAGGCATAATCAGGAAATCAGGGATAAAGCCTACACTCTTCTGGACTAATTATAATCCGCTTCTTTATGTGTTTAATAGTTTGGCAAAGGCTTGTGCTCCGTGTGCGCGGGGGCCTGCACTCTCTGTGGCACGGACCCTGCACTCTGTGGGGCACGGACCCTGCACTCTCTGTGGCACGGGGCCTGCGCTCTGTGGGGCACGGACCCTGCACTCTGTGTGGCACGGACCAGACGCCGGTACGGCAGAGCCTCACGCGCCAAGAACGGGCTGTGTATTGCAACGTACTGGCCGGGGTGTGGACATATTTGTGTGAGGACAGATGTGTCCAGGCCAGACACCTTGCTTCAAGCGCCAGCCGGAGTCTACGAGTATACCCGCCGAGCAGCTCTCTGTGTACCGACCTGCAGGTAAACTTTTAGAACGAGCGGGGGAGCTTCTTTAATCTCGGCGAGTTAAACCCCTTTTCTGAAGTTACAGTGAGGGGGGGGGGGGAAGTTTGTTTTCTCTGCGGGAAGTTTGTCCACTACTTTTTTCCTCTCACTTCATTATAATACGAACACTTAAATGAGGAAAATAACTGGCAGAGAGAATTCATCATTATCACAGGACACGTGAGGCTTCCACGTGGAAATTCATACAAATCAACATCAATCCGTGCACAGGAGCAGGCGAGGGTGGCGGTGGTGTGTGGAGGCGCCACAGGTAGTGGGGAACCTCCGCTGTGCTGCCTATACTAAAGCTATGGAGAACTTTAAATCGTAACTGTGCTGACTCTCCTATATACGCAACGGAGTCACAGAAGGAACGAGGGAGAGAGAGACTGACTCCGGCACACACACAGACATGCACGCACACAGACACACGCACGCACAGACACAGCCAGTGCGCGCGTGCGTAATCAGTAATATCAGAACAGCCGTCAGGAACCTATGTAAGGAATCATTTAGAACCTTGTATACTACATATGTAAGGCCAATCCTGGAGCATGCGGCCCCAGCATGGAGCCCGTACCTTGTCAAGCACAAGACGAAGCTGGAAAAAGTTCAGAGGTATGCCACTAGGCTAGTCCCAGAACTAAGAGGCATGAGTTACGAGGAAAAGCTGCGTGAAATGCACCTCACGACACTGGAAGACAGAAGAGTTCGGGGAAACATAGTCACTACCTACAAAATTCTCAGAGGCAATGACAGGGTTGATAAACTGTTTATCACGGGTGGTACACAAACAAGGAGACACAGGTGGAAACTGAGTACCCAAATGAGCCACAGAGACGTTAGAAAGAACTTTTTCAGTGTCAGAGTAGTTAGTCAATGGAATTCATAAGGCAGTGATGTGGTGGAGGCTGACTCCATACACAGTTTCAAATATAGATATGATAGAGCCCAGTAGGCTCAGGAATCTATGTACACCAGTTGAATGACAGTTGAGAGGCGGGACCAAAGAGCCAGAGCTCAACCCCCGCAAGCCCAACTAGGTGAATACAGGGAGAGAGCCAGTAAGAGGGCGCTAACTACCCAAGGCCACCATTACCGGCCTCACAGGAGCTCGTTAATCGTGCCAACCTCGGAGCCTCGGCTCAAAAAAACACCTCCAAAATTAGAAGTGGTTAATTACATTTTGAGTGATCACCTTCATGGTGGTGTTAGGCCCTGTCCGGCATGGTGGTGGGGGAGGGGGGGGGGTGTGATGGTGTTGGAGGGGGGGGGGTTGGGGGGAGGGGGTTGGAGGGCAGGGGTGGTGGTGTTGGAGGGGGGGGGGAGAATGTGATGGTGTTGGAGGGGGGGAGGGTGTGATGGTGTTGGAGGGGTTGGAGGGGGGTGTAGGGGGGTGGTGTAGGAGGGGGGTGTAGGAGGGGGGTGTAGGAGGGGGGTGTAGGAGGGGGGTGTAGGAGGGGGGTGTAGGAGGGGGGTGTAGGAGGGGGGTGTAGGAGGGGGTGTAGTGGGGTGGTGTAGGAGGGGGGGGGATGGTGTTGGAGGGGGGTGATGGTAGTGTAGGAGCATACCTGGTTGATACCTGGTTGATGGGGTTCTGGGAGTTCTTCTACTCCCCAAGCCCGGCCCGAGGCCAGGCTTGACTTGTGAGAGTTTGGTCCACCAGGCTGTTGCTTGGAGCGGCCCCCAGGCCCCACATACCCACCACAGCCCGGTTGGTCCGGCACTCCTTGGAGAAAATGATCTAGTTTTCTCTTGAAGATGTCCACGGTTGTTCCGGCAATATTTCTTATGCTCGCATGAGGGTGTTGAGAGGCTAATATAGCTACGGTAATATAGCTGGTAATATAGCTACGTAGCTACGGTAACATAGCTAATATAGCTAATAGCTAAAATATAGCTAATAAAGCTACGCCTAATAGCTACGGGTGTTGAACAACCGCGGACCTCTGATGTTTATACAGTGTTCTCTGATTGTGCCTATGGCACCTCTGCTCTTCACTGGTTCTATTCTACATTTTCTTCCATGTCGTTCACTCCAGTACGTTGTTATTTTACTGTGTAGATTTAGGACCTGGCCCTCCAGTATCTTCCAGGTGTATATTATTTGGTATCTCTCTCGTCTCCTTTCTAGTGAGTACATTTGGAGAGCTTTGAGACGATCCCAATAATTTAGATGCTTTATTGTGTGTGTGTAGCTTGGTTGACCAGTCCAGCAACCTGGAGGCCTGGTCGAGGACCGCGCCGCGGGGTCGCCAAGTCCCGAAATCATTGCAAGGTAACTACAAGGCAAGGTATACGTGAGGGAATACATTGAATACAATGTGTGTTTGCTGTATTCCTTCTATTTCAGCAACCTCTCCCACTCTGCAGTGAGGTCCTAAACGTTAGATCGTCAGACATCATTATTCCCAGATCCTTTACATGCTGTTTTTCTGCAATGGGCAGATTTGATTATGTTTTGTGCCCTGTATTATGTTTAAGGTCTTCATTTTTACCGTACCTGAGAACCTGGCATTTATCACTGTTAAACAACATGTTATTTTCTGCTGCCCAGACGAAAACTTCATTAATATCAGCTTGAAGGTTTTCAAAATCTTCTAGAAAAGTAATTTTTGTTGATTTTTGTGTCAGCTGAAAAAGATGGCATGAAGCTGTGACTTGTATTTTTGTCTATATCTGATATGAGAATAATGAAAAGCAGTGGTACAAGGACTGTACCCTTGTACACCTGTACACGGGGCGCTTGACAGCTGGGTGGACAGCGCTTCGGATTCGTACTCCTGAGGTTCCGGGTTCGATCCTCGGTGTAGGCGGTGACAAATGGGGCAAAATGTTTCTTTCACCCTGATGCCCCTGTTACCTAGCAGTAAATAGGTACCTGGGAGTTAGACAGCTGCTACGGACTGCTTCCTGGGGGTTGTGTAACAAAAAGGAGGCCTGGTCGAGGACCGGGCCGCATGGACGCTAAGCCCCGAAATCATATCAAGATAACCTCAAGAATTGTAGGTTTTTAACTGCGCTTGAACTTTATTTGATTTGATTGGCTGTTACTTTTGCGTTCTGTTTGACAAAATTAAACATCCATCGTCCTACTTTACCTGGTATTCCTATTGAACTCAGTTTGTGTGGACCAGGGGGGAGGCCAGATTCACGAAAGCACTTACGGCAGCACTTACGAACCTGTATATCTTTTCTCAATCTTTGCCGGCTGTGTTTTCAATTATTAAACAGTTAATGAGCTCCGAAGCACCAGGAGGCTGTTTATAACAATAACAACAGTTGATTGGGGAGTTTTCATGCTGGTAAATTGTTTAATAATTGGAAACAAAGCCGTCAAAGATTGAGAAAAGATGTACAGGTTCGTAAGTGCTGCCGTAAGTGTTTTCGTGAATCTGGCCCCTGGAGTGCTGCCAACTGGCCTGTGATCTTCCCCGACCTCACACACATCACCGTTAAAAGTTCAATGTGCTGTTAATACGTCTTTTTGTCAAACCTGGAACTCTTGAGAGCCAACAGTACACAAGCTGAGGGGCTCAAAGATCACACCCCTCACAGCCTAAAAGAGGTTTGCACAAAGCTTCAGTTGTATTCTTTAGCACCCACGGAGAGACTGTCGCAGCAGCTTACAGTACACAGACATGCTCACCCCCCCCCCCCCACACCTCGTCTGCTGTAACCTGCACGCTGCTCGTGTTACAGTTGCACCGCTTTATGTAAACATGTCTGTACCCCGCATACTGCGTGTCACACTACCCTATGGCCGCCCCTCACTGTCCTTGTTCAGAACTCCCACCAAGAACTGTTTCAGTGTCAGAGTAGTTAACAGGTGGAATGCATTAGGCAGTTGACCAGACCACACACTAGAAGGTGAAGGGTCGACGACGTTTCGGTCCGTCCTGGACCATTCTCAAGTCGATCGACTTGAGAATGGTCCTGGACGTACCGCAACGTCGTCGTCCCTTCACCTTCTAGTGTGTGGTCTGGTCAACATACTTCAGCCACGTTATTGTGACTCATCGCCAGCATTAGGCAGTGATGTGGTGGAGGCTGACTCCATACACAGTTTCAAATGAAGATATGATAGAGCCCAGTAGGCTCAGGAACCTGTACACCAGTTGATTGACGGTTGAGAGGCGGGACCAAAGAGGCAGAGCTCAACCCCCGTAAGCTCACCTAGGTGAGTACCTCAACTGTAGTAGTAGGGGGAGGAAGGAAAGGGAACTATCAGGAGAAAGGACCAAGCCATTACGACTATATATCACTGTGCAGGGGTCAGGATTAGGATTTGGGATGGGACGGAGGGAAAGGAATGGTGCCCCAACCCCTTGAACGGTCGAGGAGTGAACGCCGACCTGCATGACGCTCTACCGTCCAGGCCAAGTGGTTGGGCAAATTAAGAACTGCTGCTCAACTGGTTAGGATGATTAGCTGCTCATATATTGATTCCCAGTTTCTTCCATAACAATTTACCATTTACTGTACTTCAAAATGTATTATGATAGTAAATTGAAATAAGTTTATTGAGGAAAAAATACACACAAAGGGATGAGGTAGCTCAAGCTATTCTCACCCCGCTCAGTACATCGTGTTAATACAAACATACACACACATCACAAACAATAAACATATTACCAAACATTCTGAGAGATAAACATACACATTTCCTCCTTTACACAAGTAATGATAGTAAATGATCTTCAGATATAGGGAAGCTGAACCTACCAAGCGTACCTCAGGTGGCGGCGCGTGTGCGCAGGCGCCCGCCCGACTGACGTCACAACCACACACTGCCAATATCGATAATGGCGCAGAATTTACCTTTTTAGCACAATAAACTACCCGACTGTTTAATAGGTTCATAATAATGTGAAATAAATAGCTGCCATCGTCAGCCGAGGAGAATACAGCGTGTAGATCACTTGGTATTGGACGGTGGCGAGGTCCGGGGACGTCAGCGGGTGTGGAAGGTGGCGAGGTCCGGGGACGTCAGCGGGTGTGGAAGGTGGCGAGGTCCGGGGACGTCAGCGGGTGTGGAAGGTGGCGAGGTCCGGGGACGTCAGCGGGTGTGGAAGGTGGCGAGGTCCGGGGACGTCAGCGGGTGTGGAAGGTGGCGAGGTGCGGTGACGTCAGCGGGTGTGGAAGGTGGCGAGGTGCGGTGACGTCAGCGGGTGTGGAAGGTGGCGAGGTCCGGGGACGTCAGCGGGTGTGGAAGGTGTCGAGGTCTGGGGACGTCAGCGGGTGTGGAAGGTGGCGAGGTCCGGGGACGTCAGCGGGTGTGGAAGGTGGCGAGGTCCGGGGACGTCAGCGGGTGTGGAAGGTGGCGAGGTGCTGGGGACGTCAGCGGGTGTGGAAGGTGGCGAGGTCCGGGGACGTCAGCGGGTGTGGAAGGTGGCGAGGTCCGGGGACGTCAGCGGGTGTGGAAGGTGGCGAGGTCCGGGGACGTCAGCGGGTGTGGAAGGTGGCGAGGTCCGGGGACGTCAGCGGGTGTGGAAGGTGGCGAGGTCCGGGGACGTCAGCGGGTGTGGAAGGTGGCGAGGTCCGGGGACGTCAGCGGGTGTGGAAGGTGGCGAGGTCCGGGGACGTCAGCGGGTGTGGAAGGTGGCGAGGTGCTGGGGACGTCAGCGGGTGTGGAAGGTGGCGAGGTGCTGGGGACGTCAGCGGGTGTGGAAGGTGGCGAGGTCCGGGGACGTCAGCGGGTGTGGAAGGTGGCGAGGTCCGGGGACGTCAGCGGGTGTGGAAGGTGGCGAGGTGCGGGGACGTCAGCGGGTGTGGAAGGTGGCGAGGTCCGGGGACGTCAGCGGGTGTGGAAGGTGGCGAGGTCCGGGGACGTCAGCGGGTGTGGAAGGTGGCGAGGTGCGGGGACGTCAGCGGGTGTGGAAGGTGGCGAGGTCCGGGGACGTCAGCGGGTGTGGAAGGTGGCGAGGTCCGGGGACGTCAGCGGGTGTGGAAGGTGGCGAGGTCCGGGGACGTCAGCGGGTGTGGAAGGTGGCGAGGTCCGGGGACGTCAGCGGGTGTGGAAGGTGGCGAGGTCCGGGGACGTCAGCGGGTGTGGAAGGTGGCGAGGTCCGGGGACGTCAGCGGGTGTGGAAGGTGGCGAGGTCCGGGGACGTCAGCGGGTGTGGAAGGTGGCGAGGTGCGGGGACGTCAGCGGGTGTGGAAGGTGGCGAGGTGCTGGGGACGTCAGCGGGTGTGGAAGGTGGCGAGGTCCGGGGACGTCAGCGGGTGTGGAAGGTGGCGAGGTCCGGGGACGTCAGCGGGTGTGGAAGGTGGCGAGGTCCGGGGACGTCAGCGGGTGTGGAAGGTGGCGAGGTCCGGGGACGTCAGCGGGTGTGGAAGGTGGCGAGGTCCGGGGACGTCAGCGGGTGTGGAAGGTGGCGAGGTCCGGGGACGTCAGCGGGTGTGGAAGGTGGCGAGGTCCGGGGACGTCAGCGGGTGTGGAAGGTGGCGAGGTCCGGGGACGTCAGCGGGTGTGGAAGGTGGCGAGGTCCGGGGACGTCAGCGGGTGTGGAAGGTGGCGAGGTCCGGGGACGTCAGCGGGTGTGGAAGGTGGCGAGGTCCGGGGACGTCAGCGGGTGTGGAAGGTGGCGAGGTCCGGGGACGTCAGCGGGTGTGGAAGGTGGCGAGGTCCGGGGACGTCAGCGGGTGTGGAAGGTGGCGAGGTCCGGGGACGTCAGCGGGTGTGGAGGGTGGCGAGGTCCGGGGACGTCAGCGGGTGTGGAAGGTGGCGAGGTCCGGGGACGTCAGCGGGTGTGGAAGGTGGCGAGGTCCGGGGACGTCAGCGGGTGTGGAAGGTGGCGAGGTCCGGGGACGTCAGCGGGTGTGGAAGGTGGCGAGGTCCGGGGACGTCAGCGGGTGTGGAAGGTGGCGAGGTCCGGGGACGTCAGCGGGTGTGGAAGGTGGCGAGGTGCGGTGACGTCAGCGGGTGTGGAAGGTGGCGAGGTGCGGTGACGTCAGCGGGTGTGGAAGGTGGCGAGGTCCGGGGACGTCAGCGGGTGTGGAAGGTGGCGAGGTCCGGGGACGTCAGCGGGTGTGGAAGGTGGCGAGGTCCGGGGACGTCAGCGCGTGTGGAAGGTGGCGAGGTCCGGGGACGTCAGCGGGTGTGGAAGGTGGCGAGGTCCGGGGACGTCAGCGGGTGTGGAAGGTGGCGAGGTGCGGTGACGTCAGCGGGTGTGGAAGGTGGCGAGGTCCGGGGACGTCAGCGGGTGTGGAAGGTGGCGAGGTCCGGGGACGTCAGCGGGTGTGGAAGGTGGCGAGGTCCGGGGGCGTCAGCGGGTGTGGAAGGTGGCGAGGTCCGGGGACGTCAGCGGGTGTGGAAGGTGGCGAGGTCCGGGGGCGTCAGCGGGTGTGGAAGGTGGCGAGGTCCAGGGACGTCAGCGGGTGTGGAGGGTGGCGAGGTCCGGGGACGTCAGCGGGTGTGGAAGGTGGCGAGGTCCAGGGACGTCAGCGGGTGTGGAGGGTGGCGAGGTCCGGGGACGTCAGCGGGTGTGGAAGGTGGCGAGGTGCTGGGGACGTCAGCGGGTGTGGAAGGTGGCGAGGTGCTGGGGACTGACGCCCGCGGCTTCTTCCTGCACGGTTAAGGACGCCTCAAGACTTTCTTTTTTGTTTTATAATCCAAACGAAGACACATTATTACCTTACATTAATGTGTACACTGTGTGTGTGTGTGTGTGTGTGTGTGTGTGTGTGTTTACTATTTGTGTCTGCAGAATCGAGCTATTAGCTCGATTTATGGATGCACCCCGCTGTTATATCCATTTTTTTTCCTCTCATATATCTACTACATATATACCTCTAACACGCGTACACACGCACTCCCAGGAAGCAGCCCGTAACAGCTGTAACTCCCAGGTATCTATTTATTGCTAGGTGACAGGGGCATCAGGGTGAAAGAAACTCTGCCCATGTCGGGGATCGAACCCGGGCCCTTAGGACTATTACCCCCAAGTACTGACCACTCAGCCTCGCGGCCCCACCAGGCAACGTGTGTACTCGCCTATTTGTGCTTGCGGGGATTGACCTCTGGCTCTTTGGTCCCGCCTCTCAACTGTCAATCTCAACTGATGTTCAGGTTCCTGAGCCTATTGGGCTCTATCATATCTACACCTGAAACTGTGCATGAAGTCTGCCACCACCACCTCACTTCCTAATGCATTCTATTTGTCAACTACTCTGACACTGAAAAAGTTATTTTTAATATCTCTGTGGCTCATTTGGACTCTCAATCTCCAACTGTGTCCCCTAGTGCGTGTGCCCCTTGTGTTAAATAGGCTGTCTTTATCTACCCTATCAGTTCCACAGTAGTCCTGTGGAAACACTGCATGTGTTATGGTTTTCGTTAGCTGTGTTTCTGCGAGTGCTATTATCTCTGGGTTTTCTTCTAGTGTCCATTCTCCTAGTTCATTTGTTTTATTTGTAATCCCATCTATGTTGTGTACCTTGCCTTAAGACTCACTTTCTTCTGTTCCTTCTCATATCCCCTTCTTGGTGATCGTTCTGCTGATGGTGGAAGCTGTTTCATAGGTGTGAGGATTTGTGAAGTGGGTAACAGGGTCTCAGAAGATACTGGTGTGAGGGATGGGGGGAGGGGGGGTGGGGTCACACAAGGGAAGGGGGAAGGTCAAGGTCAAGGGAAGGAGGGGACAGGGAGGGTATGGGATGAAGGGGGAGTGGGGACAGGGAGAGAACAATGGGAGGGGGGGGGGCACGGTAGGATTTGGGGAGGGATAGCAGGGTTTGGGGTAAAGAGGGGGGGGGGGGGTTCTATGCAAAGGAGGGTGGTGGAGTTGCCCGTTCCTCTGACGTTACTTGGTTGCGGGTTCCCCCCTCACCTCTGGGGATGTTGATTTGGGGGCTGTGACTTCCTGGTTTTCTCCTCTCACTCTGCGCTTCTTCCTTGCTTCTGCCGCCATGGCTCTTTCCTTCCTCGTCATGTCCCTTTGGAGGAATACGTACGTACGTGTGCGCGCGCGCGCGCGTGTGTGTGTGGGGCCAGTGACACATGAGTTATTATGCTGGCTGACACCCGGGTGTCAGGAAGGTCGAGGATCAAGGAGATAATGAGACGTGAGAGGAGCTGACAACACCTGTGGACCGGGCTCATTAATTAGTCCAAATGACTAAATTACCTTGTTAGTTAATTACCGTCATCAGCCTCGCGTCCCTTATCACCGGTTTTTGCGCCCCCCTAAAGTGAGGCCCTGGTCGTTGTGGGGGGGAGGCACTGGTCGTTGTGGGGGGGAGGCACTGTTCGTTGTGGGGGGGGGGGAGGCACTGGTCGTTGTGGGGGGGCACTGGTCGTTGTGGGGGGAGGCACTGGTCGTTGTGGGGGGGCACTGGTCGTTGTGGGGGCACTGGTCGTTGTGGGGGGCACTGGTCGTTGTGGGGGGGCACTGGTCGTTGTGGGGGGGCACTGGTCGTTGTGGGGGGCACTGGTCGTTGTGGGGGGGGCACTGGTCGTTGTGGGAGGGGCACTGGTCGTTGTGGGGGGGAGGCACTGGTCGTTGTGGGGGGGGAGGCACTGGTCGTTGTGGGGGGGAGGCACTGGTCGTTGTGGGGGGGGAGGCACTGGTCGTTGTGGGGGGGGAGGCACTGTTCGTTGTGGGGGGGAGGCACTGGTCGTTGTGGGGGGGGGGAGGCACTGGTCGTTGTGGGGGGGGGAGGCACTGGTCGTTGTGGGGGGGAGGCACTGGTCGTTGTGGGGGGGGGAGGCACTGGTCGTTGTGGGGGGGAGGCACTGGTCGTTGTGGGGGGGGAGGCACTGGTCGTTGTGGGGGGGGGAGGCACTGGTCGTTGTGGGGGGGAGGCACTGGTCGTTGTGGGGGGGAGGCACTGGTCGTTGTGGGGGGGAGGCACTGGTCGTTGTGGGGGGGAGGAGGCACTGGTCGTTGTGGGGGGGGGGAGGCACTGGTCGTTGTGGGGGGGAAGCACTGGTCGTTGTGGGGGGGGAGGCACTGGTCGTTGTGGGGGGGGGAGGCACTGGTCGTTGTGGGGGGCACTGGTCGTTGTGGGGGGGGAGGCACTGGTCGTTGTGGGGGGGGAGGCACTGGTCGTTGTGGGGGGGGGAGGCACTGGTCGTTGTGGGGGGGGAGGCACTGGTCGTTGTGGGGGGGAGGCACTGGTCGTTGTGGGGGGGGAGGCACTGGTCGTTGTGGGGGGGGAGGCACTGGTCGTTGTGGGGGGGAGGCACTGGTCGTTGTGGGGGGAGGCACTGGTCGTTGTGGGGGATGGCACTGGTCGTTGTGTGGAGGGGGAGGCACTGGTCGTTGTGGGGGGCAGGCACTGGTCGTTGTGGAGGGGGAGGCACTGGTCGTTGTGGGGGGGAGGCACTGGTCGTTGTGGGGGGGGAGGCACTGGTCGTGGGGGGGGAGGCACTGGTCGTTGTGGGGGGGGAGGCACTGGTCGTTGTGGGGGGGGAGGCACTGGTCGTTGTGGGGGGGAGGCACTGGTCGTTGTGGGGGGGAGGCACTGGTCGTTGTGGGGGGGAGGCACTGGTCGTTGTGGGGGGGGGCAGGCACTGGTCGTTGTGGGGGGGGGCAGGCACTGGTCGTTGTGGGGGGGGGCAGGCACTGGTCGTTGTGGGGGGGGGCAGGCACTGGTCGTTGTGGGGGGGGGGCAGGCACTGGTCGTTGTGGGGGGGGGCAGGCACTGGTCGTTGTGGGGGGGGCAGGCACTGGTCGTTGTGGGGGGGGGCAGGCACTGGTCGTTGTGGGGGGGGGGCAGGCACTGGTCGTTGGTGGGGGGAGGCACCGTTTTATTTTTAGGCCCTTCTCTTTCCCGGATCATTTTGCCAATTTCTTTCTCCCACAAACACATACTTTTATTACCTCCTTCCTCCATATCAATTCCCATACCACTATCTGCTAACAGTTTAAACCCAATCAAACGCCTCCAACCACTGGTTCCAAGGAGTTTGCCACAACCTCCGGCTTGGACATGTATATGAGTGGGATTGGGTGGGAGTGGGATTGGGTGGGTGTGGGATTGGGTGGTTATAAATAGGAGCTGCCTCGTATGGGCCAATAGGCCCTCTGCAATTACCTTTGTTCTTATGTTCTTAACAACAACCACCCTTGCCCTCGATAGATGCACCCCTTTTTCGTTTAACAAATTTGCCATCTTTTTTTCCAGCATAGTTGAGGCAGTTGACAGTGGTAAGGATTGTGATGTCGTGTACCTTGACTTTAGCAAAGCTTTTGATACAGTGCCACATGAAAGACTGATTAAAAAGATAGAGGCTCATGGTATTGGAGGTGCTATATTATGTTGGATTAGGGCATGGCTATATCAAAGAAAACAGAGTTAGTATAAATGGGGTTAAGTCAGAGTGGGAAAATATTGTAAGTGGAGTGCCTCAAGGGTCTGTCCTGGGACCTCAGTTGTTTATAATATATATAAATGATTTAATACACACAAATCTCAATAGCGTGATGCATCAAATGAACGGCCCTTGTGGATTTGTTCAATTGATTCATCACGCTATTGTGATATACATGTCCAACCCGCGCTTGAAACAATCGAGGGACCCCACCTCCACCACGTTACGCGGTAATTCGTTCCACAAATCAACAACCCTGTTACAGAACCAGTATTTACCCAAGTCTTTCCTAAATCTAAACTTATCCACTTTATACACATTGTTTCGTGTTCTGTCTTGTGTTGATACTTTTAATACCCTCCTAATATCCCCTTTGTTATGTCCATTCATCCACTTATAAACCTCTATCATGTCACCCCTAACTCTTCGCCTTTCCAGTGAATGCAATTTAAGCTTTGTTAAATCTTCCTTCATATGAAAGATTTCTGATTTGGGGAATTAACTTAGTCATCCTACGTTGGACACGTCCAAGTGAATTTATATCCATTCTATAGTACGGCGACCAAAACTGAACTGCATAATCTAAATGGGGCCTAACCAGAACAAGATATAGCTGAAGAACCACACCAGGTGTCTTAGTTACTAACGCTTCGATTAATAAACCCCAGTGTCCTATTTGCCTTATTACGAACATTCATGCATTGATCCTTTGGTTTTAAATTCTTACTAATCATAACTCCCAGATCCCTTTCGCAATCCGACTTCACAATCTCAACACCATCTAGCTCGTATCTTTTAACTATCATCATTACCTAGCCTCAAAACTTTACATTTATCAGCATTAAACTGCATCTGCCAATCTTTTGACCATTTCAAAGCCCTATTTAGATCAACTTGAAGTGATAGTGAGTCGTCTTCCGTGTTAATTTCCCTACCGATTTTTGTATCATCGGCAAATTTGCAAATGTTGCTACTCAAAACTGAATCTAAATAATTTATATATATTATAAACAACAGAGGTCCCAGGACAGAGCCTTGAGGCACTCCACTTACAACATTTTCCCCACTCTGACTTAACCCCATTTACACTAACTGTTTCCTTTGGTATAGCCATGCCCTAATCCAACTTAATATAGCACCCCTAATACCATGAGCCTCTATCTTTTTAATCAGTCTTTCATGTGGCACTGTATCAAAAGCTTTGCTAAAGTCAAGGTACACAACATCACAATCCTTACCACTATCAACTGCCTCAACTTTGCTGGAAAATTAGCATTTGGTTAATGTTTTGAGGTTTGGATGAACATCGTCTCTATGAAGGTGATTTACAGACCTACTGTCAGATTCACGAAGCAGTTACGCAAGTACTTACGAACGTGTACATCATTCCTTAATCTTTGACGGCTTTGGTTGCATTTATTAAACAGTTTACAAGCATGAAAACTTCCCAATCAACTATTGTTATTGTTATAAACAGCCTCCTGGTGCTTCGGAGCTCATTAACTGTTTAAATTGTAAACAAAGTTTATTAATTGTAAAGAAAGTCCCTATAGGTTAAGAAAAGATGTACAGGTTCGTAAGTGCTTGCGTAACTACTTCGGGAATCTATTGGCTCCATGAGACCTGCCAGGACCCCCCCCCCCCAACTCCCACCCATTCTCCAGCACTATAACCCACAATGTTTACCCATCAATTCATTTCCTAGTTTCAACGCCGACATTCACGGAAAAGCAACAGCCAATATATCCTCATATTCTCGCATCACATTATATGTGTGTGTACAATACGTAGTTGTTTTAGATTTATCTACTCAGAACGAAGTGTCCATGTAGCACGGGCTATGGTGAGCCCGTAATCCGTGTACAATAATAGTAGCGATCATTTATATAGTAAGCGAGGATATAGTAAGTTTAAGTCCCAGCGCGGGTGGTGACGAGCCGTGATCAATACCCAGGCTTCCCGAGTGTGTACCATCGCCGGCTTGGGTGACCTGGCCGGATCTTATCCCCCCCCCCCCTCACCCTCAGGGTGTGGGAGCCGCCCGCCAGGGGTCTGAGAGGTGGTATGTGCCGCCCCCCATTAACGGAACACTCACTAAGTGTTTGAACTGGAAATATTTACGTGTCAAACTATTCCTGGAGCCACTACAGGAGGTAGGGGGGGGGGGTGGGGTGTGGGGGGGTGGGTGGGTGGGTGGGTGGGTGGGTGGGTGTGAGTGAGTGAGTGAGTGAGTGTGAGAGAGTGTGAGAGAGAGTGAGAGAGAGAGTGAGAGAGAGAGTGTGAGAGAGAGTGTGAGAGAGAGTGTGAGAGAGAGTGTGAGAGAGAGTGTGAGAGAGAGTGTGAGAGAGAGTGTGAGAGAGAGTGTGAGAGAGAGTGTGAGAGAGAGTGTGAGAGAGAGTGTGAGAGAGAGTGTGAGAGAGAGTGTGAGAGAGTGTGAGAGAGAGTGTGAGAGAGAGTGTGAGAGTGTGAGAGAGAGTGAGAGAGAGAGTGAGAGAGAGAGTGAGAGAGAGAGTGTGAGAGAGAGTGTGAGAGAGAGTGTGAGAGAGAGTGTGAGAGAGAGTGTGAGAGAGAGTGTGAGAGAGTGTGAGAGAGAGTGTGAGAGAGAGTGTGAGAGAGAGTGTGAGAGAGAGTGTGAGAGAGAGTGTGAGAGAGAGTGTGAGAGAGAGTGTGAGAGAGAGTGTGAGAGAGAGTGTGAGAGAGAGTGTGAGAGAGAGTGTGAGAGAGAGTGTGAGAGAGAGAGAGAGAGAGAGAGAGAGAGAGAGAGAGAGAGAGAGAGACACACAGGAGGGGGTTCTGTGTTATCTTGGCAGGGAGTTATCTTGGCTCTGTTATCTTGGCAGGGAGTTATCTTGGCTCTGTTATCTTGGCAGGGAGTTATACACCAGCCCGGTCTCTTGGTTTGCTACAACATACACAACACACAGTATTAAGTTGATCAAACCACACACTAGAAAGTGAAGGGACGACGACGTTGCGGTCCGTCTTGGACCATTCTCAAGTCGATTGTGACTTGAGAATGACTTGAGACAATCGACTCGAGAACGGTCCAGGACGGACCGCAACGTCGTCGTCCCTTCACTTTCTAGTGTGTGGTTTGGTCAACATATTTCAGCCAGGTTATTGTGACTCCTCGTCCCCATACACGGTACTAACCTCGCCAGCAACGTATGAACCCAAGTCTCCGAACCTAACCTAATCTACCAGGGCGTAGAACATGTAGATTAGAACTTGTGAACTTGTAGAACTTGTGGGTTATTGAGCGTGTTGTGGGAACCAGAGCCGCTTGGGTTGTGATCATCGTCGTCAACAGTCATGGAACTGTTGTGGAACTGTTGTGCAACTGTAGCGAAGCTTGGGAAGGTGTAGGGCTGACAGAGCACCCGTCAGTACTCTGCTGTCATCCCGCCGCTGTTGATATAAACGGCGCTCACTTGTTTCTACAATTTTCCTTTCACATGTGTCGGAAACCTGACACTGGACCCCGTCTTGATCATCTCCTTAGAGGGTGTGAATATCTTAAGTATCTTAAGAGTGAAGATTAAATAACTCCTCTCATATTTAATATCCTGTTGATTTATTTGTTTCGATTAACCAGTTCATTTCAGAGTAGAATACTAAGGCACTCCGCGTCGCTGTGTCAACCGTGGTATTGTCTGCATCAACTTCAATGAGAATGTTTCCAAACATATTTCGAAGCGAAGAAAGGGGGTTTCTTGTACCAAGGTCGCCTCTACTCGCTGAGGTGTTGTGGGCGAGGTCTGTCATCTTCCTGGTGACCCCACAACCTGCCCTGGGGTCAGGTTGTGGGGTCACAACCTGACCTTCTCCACCACTCTCGCATCAACCTCTTCTGTTACAAAGAACGTCGCTTTTCGCTCCTATGCGTTACTTAAGGCGAAAAATTGTCGTAATTGAAAATGGAAGCGGCTCCCGAAGGTGACATACTGTCCCGCTTTCTGTTTTGGGGTCCACTGGTAGGTTAGGAGGACACACTTTACATTGACCGTTTCCTTGACGTTGGGAAACCTTAGGAGGACAGGCTGCTCTCTCTCACACACACACACACACACACACACACACACACATTCTCCCCCCCCCCCCCCACGACCTCCCTTGATACTCCTACACACACTCTCGTCACGCTAGGAAAGTCTCTGGCAGTGTGAGCTCCGACCCGTCCACCTCCACACACCTGTTCCCCCTCGCTCTCAATCACATGACATAACTGACTACATCAGCTCCCCAAGCCAGTCACAGGTCACCGTTAGGCAGCATCACGAGATAAACAGATTCCCCTCCTCTCTTGCAAAAGGTAAACATATGTATGATAAATAAATCCACAAGGTAACCTGTCCTCTTACAAATTACGTCTGAATTTGGCTGTTTGGCCGTATGACCGAAAATGGAGGTAATTTGAAAATGAAAAAATTTAAAATCAATTTGGGATTTTTTTTGTTTTCCAAAATAGTAAGTTAAGGCTCCTCAGGTAGGTTAGGAGGGCAGGAAATTCTCCTAAAGTTTCAAAACGTCATGAAAAACGTTAATTGAATGTTTCCTCTCCTAATCTTACCGAGTAAGCCGGACGACTCAAACAAAAAACGGGACAGTACATCACTTTCGTGAGCCAATTTCATTTTAAATTACGTCCATTTTTGGTCATACCGCGTATACGAGCGAAAAGCGACGTTATTTTTAAGAGGACGGGTTGCGTGATGAGAGTTCGAACCTACGTCTGGGATGGTCCCAGAGGAGCCTTAGTCGACTGCGCCACGACATTGTAAGAAAAATTGCAACCTGGAGTGCTACTGCCCTCACAAGAACCCCGCAACCTCTCCGAGGCACAGACCGAGGTTTTACAAAATTCTCCCATACATCCGGGCTCTGTCAACCAGATACTCTACCCCTTCGCCCTTCAATACACACAAATCATAATTGCGTAATGCATCAAATGAACAAATCCACAAGGGCCGTGACAAGGGTTCGAACCTACGTCCGGGATTATCACCGGATCCGTGATGATCCGGGATGAGCCCTCATCACACCCCTTATGGATTTGTTTATTTGATGCATCACGCTGTTGTGATTTGTGTGTGTCTATGTATAATACCTGACACGCGACTCGTATTGTTACTTTATTTATGATTAAGGGTGTTTTAATTCAAGCTTGTCTGATTGTTTACCGTGCCTGCCTGCTGCCCTGCCCCAGGCAGCCTGCTCAGTCAACATTTTTGTTGACTGAGGAACCAAAAGGAACCATTAATTAGAGAGACGTATGAAGTATTGTGTGTTGTAACAACTCTTATTATCACATCTGGCGCGCACGTCGTCTCCATAACTCACTCCCTCACTGCGCACCGTCTACCTCAACTGTTCTTAACCTGACACTGTTTCATTCCGGTGATGAACGGAGGCGCCAAGCTGGGGCGGGGGTGAGGCTGGTCGCGTCTCCTGGAAGATACACCAAGTAACATGACTGAAGATGAAGGAGACGGCCAGGGAGGCGGAGAATGGATGAACTCTTGCCGCCGCAGGTGATGAGCGATAGTAGAAAAAAATGGCTTTATCAGACCTCAACGGAGATTATTACATTAACAATTACGTCCTTCCTGCACACCTTATAATTATAATATCACTTGCTTAGAGATTTTTACATTTAGTATCCAAGTATTTACAAATTATCACCATACATTAACGTAGGTTTTTTCGCTAATACGCAACTATTGTTGATATTATGTTAACGAATCATATAAAAGTTGTTTATTATTATTAGTCTGTACACTACACTGCTTGTCCCTTTATCTCATAAGTCATTTATCTACTGGAAACGAAACATTGATACAGTGCAAGGATTTCATTTATTATTTGTAAGAAGATGGTTTGCCATTTCATGCAGTGAGAGTGTAGATTTATCTCTAAGTGACTCAATGCTTTCACAGTGTAAGATGTACTGCTCAAGTGTGTCCATGTCTTTGTCCACACACTTTACACTTTACTTCATCTTGAGTCCTATACAAGCTGAACTGTCATCCCAAGTCGTGTTCAAAAGTGGGGCTCCCCCTGTGTATGACGTAGGTTCTGTGGGCGTGTGGTGGGGTCCTGTGGGCGTGTGGTGGGGTCCTGTGGGCGTGTGGTGGGGTCCTGTGGGCGTGTGGTGGGGTCCTGTGGGCGTGTGGTGGGGTCCTGTGGGCGTGTGGGGGTTTCTGTGGGCGTGTGGGGGCTTCTGTGGGCGTGTGGTGGGCTTCTGTGGGCGTGTGGTGGGCTTCTGTGGGCGTGTGGTGGGCTTCTGTGGGCGTGTGGTGGGCTTCTGTGGGCGTGTGGTGGGCTTCTGTGGGCGTGTGGTGGGCTTCTGTGGGCGTGTGGTGGGCTTCTGTGGGCGTGTACTCACCTAATTGTACTCACCTAGTTGTGCTTGCGGGGGTTGAGCTTTGGCTCTTTGGTCCCGCCTCTTAACTGTCAATCAACTGGTGTACAGATTGTCTTTGTTGGTGGGTTCTGCGAGTATAGAACTCCCGTGAATGTGGATCTGGTGAGTATTTGCATAATCAAATTACCGCTTAATATTACCAAAACAAACAATACATTTTACTTCGTAATTTGTTTCCCATTTAGTATTTTTGACTTCCACGAATGTGGGGGAAAAAAATGATCCTAAATAGAGAGACACGGAGCTGAACGGAACAGCTGGCAAGAAAAAGCAATATTTCTCGCTCCATGACATAAACACAGATAGTCTCATTTGCCACGCTAAAAACGCCATTAAATATTTCCAGTGACGTTCCATGTTAATTGTCCGGCTACCCCCCCCCCCCCCCTTTCCCCGAGCTGGCTATTTTATACCACGCTAAATTATTGGCCGGGTTTATCCATATTATTTTGCACATTTATGTATTTTTTAGTATTCTTTTTTATTAATCTTTATTATATATATATATATATATATATTATATATATATATATATATATATATAAGTATATTTTGGTAGCAGTCTTTCCAGTAGACATATTATTAAATATGAACGAAAAAGTAAGATTAATAATTCTAACACGTGTTAGAATTATTAATCTTACTTTTTCGGTCATATTTATTATATATATATATATATATATATATATATATATATATATATATATATATATATATATATATATATATATATATATATATATATATATGCGCACTAACTTGCCTAAACTCACAAGTGAAGTCAAACAACTTTAGAACACTTACCCACCAGGAGACTCGAACTCTAGCCAGCACGGATGCTTCACAGCAACCGGCATAGCTGGTACGCCTTTAACCCACTACACGAAACTCGGACCCTTAAAAGAGATGGAAATTTTGGGGTATTTTAACCCCCTAAATATCCCCACCTCCCAAGGGCACCAGAGCTAGTGAGAGGTCACTCATGTTTTGTGGGGCCACGTGAGCAACACACATGCAAACAAGCTTGAGTGGTCCCCAAGCATACATGCAATTGAAAACTCCATACCCCAGAAGTTCTTATTTGTGTTGTTCATGTGGCCTCACAAAGTGAGGTGATTCGATGAAATAACTATGCCCAAGCTTACCTCCAAGTGCCGTCGGGATGTTGGGTATATAGCCTCTGCTATAACGTCTTTTGTATAGTCACAGTTGGTCAAGGGGTTAAGGTACCATGTACGCCAGTTACATAGTGCTCCAGGCTGTCTGGGTTCGAGTCACTTCTGGGGAGTGGAGTTTTCAGTTATATATATAATTTTTCTCTTATTTTGAGGTAATTGTGAGAGTTAGGAATTTGCAATGTCTTGAAATGTGCAGGTTTACGCATAAGCATTATTACTGTGTATTATTATGACCAATTTGAGTGGTTTGGTGTGCACCCAAGTGCACAGGATGCATGTGCACAGTCCTTGCACGAGGCCAGCACCCTCCAGTGGGGGGTATCGGCTGATAGCCTGTGATGATGGCAGAATAATGACTCCACAGTAGCCGTCGTGGGATGTCCTGGCATAGCTGCTACAAGAGCCAGGAGTGTAATCGTCTGGAACACTCACACGCACTCAGCCAGGGCCAGCATGTGGAGGCAGAGGAGACTTGGTGGTACCGGGGTGTGAACTCTAAGGGGGGGGGGGAAGAAGAGTTTCTGGCCTCAGCTCAGGCCTCAGCTTAGGCCTCAGGTCCTGAACCAGCAGAGGGGACCTGAGGCCAGGGCGACGAGGTCTCAACTACTCTGCTCTTGTTACGTACATATATTATACATTCGAGATCCTTCTAGAACATGTACCTTATGAGCGTAGATGATTGGTCAGCTCAGAAAGCTGTGATATGATTGGATTAGGCAGACCTGTGTCTACACACACAGAGGATATAGCCCACTCCTCCATGTGGCTGGGGATGTTAGACCATTCTGTATCGACAGCCCTACACAATGACAGTTGACTCGGCCAAGTCACAAACGTATCACAGAATGAATAAAGTTATCTACCTTAATCATGCGTTACCGACTTGCGTTTATCTGCATAATCACTAAGTCATGTTACCGAGATAGTGAACACTAGAGGAACTTACAAAGTGGGGACAGCATAACTGTCCTCGGCGACTGACGACTCCTCACAAATACGGTCATAGATATTCAGCAGATACTGAAAAGTCCACTGAGGGTGGTGATGAAGCCTCTTAAAGAACACGGTCTGGGTCGGCCGCCACAGAACTGCAGAGGGTCAGGGTAAACTGGCGTTCCGATACAAGATATCGTTAGAGTGGAGTTGTTATCGAATGCTAAACTCTAAAGGACGAGATTTAACAGGGAGTTTACAAGTAAGGAAAGAAGGAGCAAGAGGAGTACCGGAGCCAACAGTTGAAAATTGTGAACTAATTCGTTTGTGATCAACACCAGATCTGCCTCGACAGAACCATGGAGGTCAAGGACAGGCGAGATGTCTGGTACAAACTGACCCGCAATCTTTTGGAATTTTTTTCCAGATTTGAAGGAACTGTGTGTCAAAAATAATAGACACACAAGATTTCCAACTCTCACGCTCAGCTGTACAGATGACCCTACAGGTAACTGCACTTGACTTTTGAAATAAAGTAAAAGAATTGGGTGTTTGTCGGCGTCGGTGTCTCTACTAGGGTGCAACCTTACAATACACGTGTGCACAAAATGCTTGTGCACAGTCTGAAATCCACCAGGAATGCAGTTCCGTGCATATAAAGGAACAAAGCAGAGGACCTTTCCTATTAATGTGCCATGACCAAGGAGGGCTCGAGGGGGAGACACATTTGACATTAAATAGGTCTGTAAAGAGGAGCGTGAAGAGCCAATAGATTCCAGTCCACCTTATCAAACCACCACCAAGGAGAGGGGATGGGAGGGCATATAGAAAAGAAGGTTACTAGGATGGGGAAATTGGTCACTTATGGAGGTCATCAAGATCATGCTATGTCAGTTCTATATAAATAAGAGAGGAGCAGAGAGAAAGATCAATACAGGAAAGGGTGTGAGTGCACACATTTACACGAGTCAACTCGTCTGAATTCAGTAGAGAGAATGAAGATGAGAGAACGAAAGAGGGTGGAAGGCGGCCTCTGGCATATGTCAGATCATCACCCCAGAGGGAATGTCGACAGTTAAAATTTCACAAAGGAACAAATTCTCCATTTAGAAGTCCTACAGGTGTTTAAAATCAAGAAGAGAAAGTGAATATGTGAAGGGGGAGGGGGGAAGGTAAGAGATAAATGGAACACTGTGTACCATTTATTTACAAAGATATGGGCAGCAAAAGAATCTATGTTCGACTGAAGAAGGGGGGGGTCGCAAGCAATGTCATTGTGAACCAACAGAGTTATAGAGTAAGGGGTCCAATTAAAAGTTGGAGAGGAAGAGAGAGAGGAATAACCACAGAAGTGACCCGAACGAGTGCCACGCATCGGCTCCTGGAGACATATACAAAGCAATGAAAACTAAAATCAGTTGATGGAAATGGGCATAAAACACACTTATTTTATTGAATACACACAGAAACAAAGAACGGTAAAAAAAAAAACAATAGAAAAAGCTAAAGCTAAGAAGAACACAGTATATCAATTAGGATTAAGAGCAGGTCCAGTGAAATCAGGTAGGGGCCATGGGTGAATGTTGCGAAGAGAGAGTCGAGAAGGGGACATAGGATCCTGCATGGGAGGTAGCACCGGTAGAGGGGCAGTCCAGGCAATAAGGTGAGGAAGGAGAGAAACGGCAGTGAGCTCTGGATCAAGGACAACACCAGAAGGAGAATCAAAGGCTATGGGAACTTCCATAGTGAGATCAGCTGACTCCGCCACCAAGATGAGAGGAAATGCAGCGACACAGTCGGAGGTGGAGAGTGGAGGATGGACTGAAACTTTCGGGGAGACAGGCGTGCCGGCAGAAAGGTACTGTGCGACAGCTTCTAGTCTCTCAGGTGGAGAGAGAGAACGAGAGCGGACAACACGAGGACGACTGGGAGGAGGATAATTATCAGCCTAGACGGGCATTTGTCTGAGAGGGACAGAGGTCCGAGGCTGAGAAGGTGGAGACGAAAGGTGAAAGAGGTTACAGTGGATAGAGAAGAGGGACGAGGGGAAAGAAGTGACCCCCAAAACGACGGGCAGGAGAACAATGGGAAGGAAAGGGGGGAATGCCAGTTTGGTGGTTCAGGAGGAACATCTTCGGCTGAAGATTATAGCTGGGGGCGGAGGAAGGGGAGCTGGTGGAGGTGTCGGGGTTTAAGGCTTGGAAACGGTTGTGGGACAGAAAAGAGAAGAATGGTGGGGAAGAGAAGTGCGAGGCAACACAGGAGCTGGAGTCCCATCAGAGAAAGTGT
Organism: Procambarus clarkii; assembly: GCF_040958095.1. Taxonomy (NCBI): domain Eukaryota; kingdom Metazoa; phylum Arthropoda; class Malacostraca; order Decapoda; family Cambaridae; genus Procambarus; species Procambarus clarkii. The sequence goes on from NC_091156.1 coordinate 19,257,592, forward strand.
TAAGATGCCAGATTTACCTTAGGGAAAGATATACAATCGTGATGTTGTAAGTTGAGGATGGCTTGTTCAAATTTGAAGTGCATGCATGTACGGGAGAAGGTAGGGTGGGC
>NC_091156.1:19267701-19410201 GCF_040958095.1 Procambarus clarkii
GATAGTGTGGTGGTGGTGGTTGTTGTTGTTGTGGTGGTTGTTGGATAGTTGTGTGGTGGTGATTGTTGTTGGATAGTTGTGTGGTGGTGGTTGTTGTTGGATAGTTGTGTGGTGGTGGTTGTTGTTGGATAGTTGTGTGGTGGTGGTTGTTGTTGGATAGTTGTGTGGTGGTGGTTGTTGTTGGATAGTTGTGTGGTGGTGGTTGTTGTTGGATAGTTGTGTGGTGGTGGTGGTTGTTGTTGTGGTGGTTGTTGGACAGTTGCGTGGTGGTGGTGGTTGTTGTTGTGGTGGTTGTTGGATAGTTGTGTGGTGGTGGTGGTTGTTGTTGTGGTGGTTGTTGGATAGTTGTGTGGTGGTGGTTGTTGTTGTTGGATAGTTGTGTGGTGGTTGTTGTTGGATAGTTGTGTGGTGGTGGTGGTGGTGGTTGTTGTTGGATAGTTGTGTGGTGGTTGTTGTTGGATAGTTGTGTGGTGGTGGTGGTGGTGGTTGTTGTAGGATAGTTGTGTGGTGGTGGTGGTGGTGGTTGTTGTTGTTGGATAGTTGTGTGGTGGTGGTGGTTGTTGTTGTTGGATAGTTGTGTGGTGGTGGTTGTTGTTGTTGTTGGATAGTTGTGTGGTGGTGGTTGTTGTTGATGGATAGTTGTGTGGTGGTGGTGGTTGTTGATGGATAGTTGTGTGGTGGTGGTGGTTGTTGTTGTTGTTGTTGGATAGTTGTGTGGTGGTGGTGGTTGTTGTTGTTGTTGTTGTTGGATAGTTGTGTGGTGGTGGTGGTTGTTGTTGTTGTTGGATAGTTGTGTGGTGGTGGTTGTTGTTGGATAGTTGTGTGGTGGTTGTTGATGGATAGTTGTGTGGTGGTGGTGGTTGTTGTTGGATAGTTGTGTGGTGGTGGTGGTGATGGTTGTGGTGGTGATGGTTGTGGTGGTGATGGTTGTGGTGGTGATGGTTGTGGTGGTGGTGGTTGTGGTGGTGGTGGTTGTGGTGGTGATGGTTGTGGTGGTGATGGTTGTGGCGGTGATGGTTGTGGCGGTGATGGTTGTGGCGGTGATGGTTGTGGCGGTGATGGTTGTGGCGGTGATGGTTGTGGCGGTGATGGTTGTGGCGGTGATGGTTGTGGCGGTGATGGTTGTGGCGGTGATGGTTGTGGCGGTGATGGTTGTGGCGGTGATGGTTGTGGCGGTGATGGTTGTGGCGGTGGTGGTTGTGGCGGTGGTGGGTGGTGGTGATGGTTGTGGTGATGGTTGTGGCGGTGATGGTTGTGGCGGTGGTGGGTGGTGGTGAGTGATGGTGGTGATGGTGGTGGGTGATGGTGGTGAGTGATGGTGGTGATGGTGGTGGGTGATGGTGGTGATGGTTGTGGTGGTGATGGTTGTGGCGGTGATGGGTGTGGCGGTGATGGTTGTGGCGGTGATGGTTGTGGCGGTGATGGTTGTGGCGGTGATGGTTGTGGCGGTGATGGTTGTGGCGGTGATGGTTGTGGTGGTGATGGTTGTGGCGGTGGTGGGTGGTGGTGATGGTTGTGGTGGTGATGGTTGTGGTGGTTGTGGTGATGGTGGTGGGTGGTGGTGATGGTGGTGGGTGGTGGTGGTGATGGTGGTGGGTGGTGGTGGTGATGGTGGTGGGTGGTGGTGGTGATGGTGGTGGGTGGTGGTGGTGATGGTGGTGGGTGGTGGTGGTGATGGTGGTGGGTGGTGGTGGTGATGGTGGTGGTGGTGATGGTGGTGGGTGGTGGTGGTGATGGTGGTGGGTGATGGTGGTGAGTGATGGTGGTGATGGTGGTGGGTGATGGTGGTGAGTGATGGTGGTGATGGTGGTGGGTGATGGTGGTGATGGTGGTGGTGATGGTTGTGGTGGGTGGTGGTGATGGTTGTGGTGGGTGGTGGTGATGGTTGTGGTGGGTGGTGGTGATGGTTGTGGTGGGTGGTGGTGATGGTTGCGGTGGGTGGTGGTGATGGTTGCGGTGGGTGGTGGTGATGGTTGCGGTGGGTGGTGGCGATGGTTGCGGTGGTGGCGATGGTTGCGGTGGTGGCGATGGTTGCGGTGGTGGTGATGGTTGCGGTGGTGGTGATGGTTGCGGTGGTGGTGATGGTTGCGGTGGTGGGTGGTGATGGGGGGTGGTGGTGGTGATGGGGGGTGGTGGTGGTGATGGGGGGTGGTGGTGGTGATGGGGGGTGGTGGTGGTGATGGGGGGTGGTGGTGGTGATGGGGGGTGGTGGTGGTGATGGGGGGTGGTGGTGGTGATGGGGGGTGGTGGTGGTGATGGGTGGGTGGTGGTGGTGATGATGGGTGGGTGGTGGTGGTGATGATGGGTGGGTGGTGGTGGTGATGATGGGTGGGTGGTGGTGGTGATGGTGGTGGGTGGTGGTGATGGTGGTGGTGGGTGGTGGTGGTGATGGTTGTGGTGGTGATGGTGGTGGTTGTGGTGGTGATGGTGGTGGTGGGTGGTGGTGATGGTGGTGGTGGGTGGTGGTGATGGTGGTGGGGTGGTGGTGATGGTGGTGGTGGGTGGTGGTGGTGATGGTGGTGATGGTGGTGATGGTGGTGGTGGGTGGTGGTGGTGGTGGTGGGTGGTGGTGGTGGTGGTGGGTGGTGGTGGTGGTGGGTGGTGGTGATGGTGGGTGGTGGTGATGGTGGGTGGTGGTGATGGTGGGTGGTGGTGATGGTGGGTGGTGGTGATGGTGGGTGGTGGTGATGGTGGGTGGTGGTGATGGTGGGTGGTGGTGATGGTGGGTGGTGGTGATGGTGGGTGGTGGTGATGGTGGGTGGTGGTGGGTGGTGGTGATGGTGGGTGGTGGTGATGGTGGGTGATGATGGGTGATGGTGGGTGGTGGTGGGTGGTGGTGGGTGGTGGTGGGTGATGGTGGGTGATGGTGGGTGGTGGTGGGTGGTGGTGGGTGGTGGTGGGTGGTGGTTGTGGTGGTGGTCAGTGATGGTGACCGAGCCGGATGGTGTAGCGGGCTGGGGCCCTCACCAGAATACTAAACAGTGAGAAGATTTTGTTGGTGAGTTGGTAAAGTGATTTGCTGTGTAGTGAAAAATTACCCCCCTTTCATCCCTCCCTCCTTCCCTCCCACTCTCTCCCTTTCTTAACCTCTCTCCTCTCTCTCCCTCTCTCTCCCTCTCCCTCCCCTTCCCCCCCTCTCTCCCTCTCTCTCCCCTTCCCCCCTCTCTCTCCCTCTCCCTCCCCTTCCCCCCTCTCTCTCCCTCTCCCTCCCCTTCCCCCCTCTCTCTCCCCTTCCCCCTCTCTCTCCCTCTCCCTCCCCTTCCCCCCTCTCTCTCCCCTTCCCCCCCTCTCTCTCCCTCTCCCTCCCCTTCCCCCCTCTCTCTCCCCTTCCCCCCTCTCTCTCCCTCTCCCTCCCCTTCCCCCCTCTCTCTCCCTCTCCCTCCCCTTCCCCCCTCTCTCCCTCTCCCTCCCCTTCCCCCCTCTCTCTCCCTCTCCCCCTCCCTCCCTCCCTCCCTCCCTCCCTCCCTCCCTCCCTCCCTCCCCCCTCTCTTTCTCATTTGTCACAAGCAAGATTAATTCCTTAGTGTGTGACAATGCCATTCTGCCCTCCACCCCGCTGGAGGGCGTGTTCCCTCCCCCCCGCTGGAGGGCGTGTTCCCTCCCCCCCGCTGGAGGGCGTGTTCCCTCCCCCCCGCGGGAGGGCGTGTTCCCTCCCCCCCGCTGGAGGGCGTGTTCCCTCCCCCCCGCTGGAGGGCGTGTTCCCTCCCCCCCGCTGGAGGGCGTGTTCCCTCCCCCCCGCTGGAGGGCGTGTTCCCTCCCCCCCGCTGGAGGGCGTGTTCCCTCCACCCCGCTGGAGGGCGTGTTCCCTCCACCCCGCTGGAGGGCGTGTTCCCTCCACCCCGCTGGAGGGCGTGTTCCCTCCACCCCGCTGGAGGGCGTGTTCCCTCCACCCCGCTGGAGGGCGTGTTCCCTCCACCCCGCTGGAGGGCGTGTTCCCTCCACCCCGCTGGAGGGCGTGTTCCCTCCACCCCGCTGGAGGGCGTGTTCCCTCCACCCCGCTGGAGGGCGTGTTCCCTCCACCCCGCTGGAGGGCGTGTTCCCTCCACCCCGCTGGAGGGCGTGTTCCCTCCACCCCGCTGGAGGGCGTGTTCCCTCCACCCCGCTGGAGGGCGTGTTCCCTCCACCCCGCTGGAGGGCGTGTTCCCTCCACCCCGCTGGAGGGCGTGTTCCCTCCACCCCGCTGGAGGGCGTGTTCCCTCCACCCCACTGGAGGGCGTGTTCCCTCCACCCCGCTGGAGGGCGTGTTCCCTCCACCCCGCTGGAGGGCGTGTTCCCTCCACCCCGCTGGAGGGCGTGTTCCCTCCACCCCGCTGGAGGGCGTGTTCCCTCCACCCCGCTGGAGGGCGTGTTCCCTCCACCCCGCTGGAGGGCGTGTTCCCTCCACCCCGCTGGAGGGCGTGTTCCCTCCACCCCGCTGGAGGGCGTGTTCCCTCCATCCCGCTGGAGGGCGTGTTCCCTCCACCCCGCTGGAGGGCGTGTTCCCTCCACCCCGCTGGAGGGCGTGTTCCCTCCACCCCGCTGGAGGGCGTGTTCCCTCCACCCCGCTGGAGGGCGTGTTCCCTCCACCCCGCTGGAGGGCGTGTTCCCTCCACCCCGCTGGAGGGCGTGTTCCCTCCACCCCGCTGGAGGGCGTGTTCCCTCCACCCCGCTGGAGGGCGTGTTCCCTCCACCCCGCTGGAGGGCGTGTTCCCTCCACCCCGCTGGAGGGCGTGTTCCCTCCACCCCGCTGGAGGGCGTGTTCCCTCCACCCCGCTGGAGGGCGTGTTCCCTCCACCCCGCTGGAGGGCGTGTTCCCTCCACCCCGCTGGAGGGCGTGTTCCCTCCACCCCGCTGGAGGGCGTGTTCCCTCCACCCCGCTGGAGGGCGTGTTCCCTCCACCCCGCTGGAGGGCGTGTTCCCTCCACCCCGCTGGAGGGCGTGTTCCCTCTACCCCGCTGGAGGGCGTGTTCCCTCCACCCCGCTGGAGGGCGTGTTCCCTCCACCCCGCTGGAGGGCGTGTTCCCTCCACCCCGCTGGAGGGCGTGTTCCCTCCACCCCGCTGGAGGGCGTGTTCCCTCCACCCCGCTGGAGGGCGTGTTCCCTCCACCCCGCTGGAGGGCGTGTTCCCTCCACCCCGCTAGAGGGCGTGTTCCCCCCCCCTCCACCCCGCTGGAGGGCGTGTTTCCCCCCCCCCTCCACCCCGCTGGAGGGCGTGTTTCCCCCCCCCCTCCACCCCGCTGGAGGGCGTGTTTCCCCCCCCTCCACCCCGCTGGAGGGCGTGTTTCCCCCCCCCTCCACCCCGCTGGAGGGCGTGTTTCCACCCCCCCCTCCTCCCCGCTGGAGGGCGTGTTCCCACCCCCCCTCCACCCCGCTGGAGGGCGTGTTCCCACCCCTCCACCACACTGGAGGGCGTGTTCCCACCCCTCCACCCCGCTGGAGGGCGTGTTCTCTCTCCCTCCACCACACTGGAGGGCGTGTTCCCTCCCCTCTACCACACTGGAGGGCGTGTTCCCTCCCCTCTACCACACTGGAGGGCGTGTTCCCTCCCCTCTACCACACTGGAGGGCGTGTTCCCTCCCCTCTACCACACTGGAGGGCGTGTTCCCTCCCCTCTACCACACTGGAGGGCGTGTTCCCTCCCCTCTACCACACTGGAGGGCGTGTTCCCTCCCCTCTACCACACTGGAGGGCGTGTTCCCTCCCCTCTACCACACTGGAGGGCGTGTTCCCTCCCCTCTACCACACTGGAGGGCGTGTTCCCTCCCCTCTACCACACTGGAGGGCGTGTTCCCTCCCCTCTACCACACTGGAGGGCGTGTTCCCTCCCCTCTACCACACTGGAGGGCGTGTTCCCTCCCCTCCACCACACTGGAGGGCGTGTTCCCTCCCCTCCACCACACTGGAGGGCGTGTTCCCTCCCCTCCACCACACTGGAGGGCGTGTTTCCTCCCCTCCACCACACTGGAGGGCGTGTTCCCACCCCTCCACCCCGCTGGAGGGCGTGTTCTCTCTTCCTCCACCCCGCTGGAGGGCGTGTTCTCTCTCCCTCCACCACACTGGAGGGCGTGTTCTCTCTCCCTCCACCACGCTGGAGGGCGTGTTCCCACCCCTCCACCCCGCTGGAGGGCGTGTTCTCTCTTCCTCCACCCCGCTGGAGGGCGTGTTCTCTCTTCCTCCACCCCGCTGGAGGGCGTGTTCTCTCTTCCTCCACCCCGCTGGAGGGCGTGTTCTCTCTTCCTCCACCCCGCTGGAGGGCGTGTTCTCTCTTCCTCCACCCCGCTGGAGGGCGTGTTCTCTCTCCCTCCACCACACTGGAGGGCGTGTTCCCTCTCCCTCCACCACACTGGAGGGCGTGTTCCCTCTCCCTCCACCACACTGGAGGGCGTGTTCCCTCTCCCTCCACCACACTGGAGGGCGTGTTCCCTCTCCCTCCACCACACTGGAGGGCGTGTTCCCTCTCCCTCCACCACACTGGAGGGCGTGTTCCCTCTCCCTCCACCACACTGGAGGGCGTGTTCCCTCTCCCTCCACCACACTGGAGGGCGTGTTCCCTCTCCCTCCACCACACTGGAGGGCGTGTTCCCTCTCCCTCCACCACACTGGAGGGCGTGTTCCCTCCCCTCCACCACACTGGAGGGCGTGTTCCCTCCCCTCCACCACACTGGAGGGCGTGTTCCCACCCCTCCACCACGCTGGAGGGCGTGTTCTCTCCCCCTCCACCACACTGGAGGGCGTGTTCCCTCCCCCTCCACCACACTGGAGGGCGTGTTCCCTCCCCTCCACCACACTGGAGGGCGTGTTCCCTCCCCTCCACCACACTGGAGGGCGTGTTCCCTCCCCTCCACCACACTGGAGGGCGTGTTCCCTCCCCTCCACCACACTGGAGGGCGTGTTCCCTCCCCTCCACCACACTGGAGGGCGTGTTCCCTCCCCTCCACCACACTGGAGGGCGTGTTCCCTCCCCTCCACCACACTGGAGGGCGTGTTCCCTCCCCTCCACCACACTGGAGGGCGTGTTCCCTCCCCCTCTACCACACTGGAGGGCGTGTTCCCTCCCCTCCACCACACTGGAGGGCGTGTTCCCTCCCCTCCACCACACTGGAGGGCGTGTTCCCTCCCCTCCACCACACTGGAGGGCGTGTTCCCTCCCCTCCACCACACTGGAGGGCGTGTTCCCTCCCCTCCACCACACTGGAGGACGTGTTCCCTCCCCTCCACCACACTGGAGGACGTGTTCCCTCCCCTCCACCACCCTGGAGGGCGTGTTCCCTCCACCACACTGGAGGGCGCTACACCTTGAGCTAGTTAGATAATTTCTCAACTTAAACACCGAGTTAAATAGGAAAACCTCCATGTTTGGTTACCATTACCGCGTCCCTGGTGATGCTGGCACTGTTTGCTGATGAGGGGAAGGGGGCAGAGTGGCAACCCCATGAGGATTACTCCATGAGGATTACTCCATGAGGATTACTCCATGAGGATTACCCCATGTGGATTACCCCATGTGGATTACCCCATGTGGATTACCCCATGTGGATTACCCCATGTGGATTACCCCATGAGGATTACCCCATGAGGATTACCCCATGTGGATTACCCCATGTGGATTACCCCATGTGGATTACCCCATGAGGATTACCCCATGAGGATTACCCCATGAGGATTACCCCATGTGGATTACCCCATGAGGATTACCCCATGAGGATTACCCCATGTGGATTACCCAATGTGGATTACCCAATGTGGATTACCCCATGTGGATTACTCGTTGAGGATTACCCCTGCGCCTCACTGCCGCCACAGACGGCAGGAGACTGCTGTGTTTATTGCTGTAACCAACTTTACCCGTCACTTGCTGTTGAGTTCCCGCACTCTCTGGGAACTCTTAGAGGGCGGGAACTCAACTGCTGGTTGACTTACAGAGGTCCCATCATGATAAATTCGCCAGATTCGCTCCGTGGTGGCACTCCAGCGGTGGCTAGTTGACCGGTCGAGTCATACTCGTCCCTTGAGCAGCAGCCCAACATTAAGGGACTCCTGAGGGCAGAAATGACCCCATTCACAGACCCCCAGTGGGTGGTTTGGCAGTTAGTGATGTATGTATGTTACATATGAGCGTGTGGTGGTTAATATGTGTTCACATATTCTGTGTTCACATGTTCCTCGTCCTCAGAGGCTATATATGACACTCACCTGGTTGACACACTCCGTCATACACTCACCTGGTTGACACACTCCGTCATACACTCACCTGGTTGACACACTCCGTCATACACTCACCCGGTTGACACACTCCGTCATACACTCACCCGGTTGACACTCCGTCATACACTCACCTGGTTGACACTCTCCGTCATACACTCACCTGGTTGGCACACTCCGTCATACACTCACCTGGTTGACACACTCCGTCATACACTCACCTGGTTGACACTCTCCGTCATACACTCAACTGGTTGACACTCTCCGTCATACACTCACCTGGTTGGCACACTCCGTCATACACTCACCTGGTTGACACACTCCGTCATACACTCACCTGGTTGACACTCTCCGTCATTCACTCAACTGGTTGACACACTCCGTCATACACTCACCGGGTTGACACACTCGGTCATACACTCACCTGGTTGACACACTCCGTCATACACTCACCTGGTTGACACTCTCCGTCATACACTCACCTGGTTGACACTCTCCGTCATACACTCACCTGGTTGACACACTCCGTCATACACTCACCTGGTTGACACTCTCCGTCATACACTCACCTGGTTGACACTCTCCGTCATACACTCACCTGGTTGACACTCTCCGTCATACACTCACCTGGTTCACACTCTCCGTCATACACTCACCTGTAAGCACAAGTGAAAGTTGTCAGGTCTTGTTGGCACCGGTATTATCGTGCATGTGTTATGGTGCAACTTAGTGAAATCAAACATTAAGAAGGATTGAACTTAAATCTAAGTACAGTGTCCCATGGGTGACTATCTAAATACCTCAGTGTCCCATGGGTGACTATCTAAATACCTCAGTGTCCCATGGGTGACTATCTAAATACCTCAGTGTCCCATGGGTGACTATCTAAATACCTCAGTGTCCCATGGGTGACTATCTAAATACCTCAGTGTCCCATGGGTGACTATCTAAATACCTCAGTGTCCCATGGGTGACTATCCAAATACCTCAGTGTCCCATGGGTGACTATCTAAAGACCTCAGTGTCTCAAGTTCGGTTTATAGAGCCTCTGCCTCACACACGCGTTGGGGCCGTGGTTCGAGTCTCCTAGAACTAAAGTGTGTGGGAGGTAAGAACTTTAGTGTCATGTTAACTGCAGAAGGCCAACTGACCCATGCAAGGCGAACACTAGGTGTAGCCTGGGAGCACCAGGCCCCGCAACACTGGGTGTAGCCTGGGAGCACCAGGCCCCCGCAACACTGGGTGTAGCCAGGGAGCACCAGGCCCCCACAACACTGGGTGTAGCCAGGGAGCACCAGGCCCCCACAACACTGGGTGTAGCCAGGGAGCACCAGGCCCCCACAACACTGGGTGTAGCCAGGGAGCACCAGGCCCCCACAACACTGGGTGTAGCCAGGGAGCACCAGGCTCCCACAACACTGGGTGTAGCCAGGGAGCACCAGGCCCCCGCAACACTGGGTGTAGCCAGGGAGCACCAGGCCCCCGCAACACTGGGTGTAGCCAGGGAGCACCAGGCCCCCACAACACTGGGTGTAGCCAGGGAGCACCAGGCTCCCACAACACTGGGTGTAGCCAGGGAGCACCAGGCCCCCACAACACTAGGTGTAGCCAGAGAGCACCAGGCCCCCGCAACACTGGGTGTAACCAGGGAGCACCAGGCCCCCACAACACTGGGTGTAGCCAGAGAGCACCAGGCCCCCACAACACTAGGTGTAGCCAGAGAGCACCAGGCCCCCACAACACTGGGTGTAGCCAGGGAGCACCAGGCCCCCACAACACTGGGTGTAGCCAGAGAGCACCAGGCCCCCGCAACACTGGGTGTAGCCAGGGAGCACCTGGCCCCCACAACACTGGGTGTAGCCAGGGAGCACCAGGCCCCCGCAACACTGGGTGTAGCCAGGGAGCACCAGGCCCCCGCAACACTGGGTGTAGCCAGGGAGCACCAGGCCCCCGCAACACTGGGTGTAGCCAGGGAGCACCAGGCCCCCGCAACACTGGGTGTAGCCAAGGAGCACCAGGCCCCCGCAACACTAGGTGTAGCCAGGGAGCACCAGGCCCCCGCAACACTGGGTGTAGCCAAGGAGCACCAGACCCCGCAACACTGGGTGTAGCCAAGGAGCACCAGACCCCGCAACACTGAGTGTAGCCAGGGAGCACCAGGCCCCCGCAACACTGGGTGTAGCCAGGGAGCACCAGGCCCCCACAACACTGGGTGTAGCCAGGGAGCACCAGGCCCCCACAACACTGGGTGTAGCCAGGGAGCACCAGGCCCCCACAACACTAGGTGTAGCCAGAGAGCACCAGGCCCCCACAACACTGGGTGTAGCCAGGGAGCACCAGGCTCCCACAACACTGGGTGTAGCCAGGGAGCACCAGGCCCCCACAACACTAGGTGTAGCCAGAGAGCACCAGGCCCCCACAACACTGGGTGTAGCCAGAGAGCACCAGGCCCCCACAACACTAGGTGTAGCCAGAGAGCACCAGGCCCCCGCAACACTAGGTGTAGCCAGGGAGCACCAGGCCCCCGCAACACTGGGTGTAGCCAGGGAGCACCTGGCCCCCACAACACTGGGTGTAGCCAGGGAGCACCAGGCCCCCGCAACACTGGGTGTAGCCAGGGAGCACCAGGCCCCCGCAACACTAGGTATAGCCAGGGAGCACCAGGCCCCCGCAACACTGGGTGTAGCCAAGGAGCACCAGACCCCGCAACACTGGGTGTAGCTAAGGAGCACCAGACCCCGCAACACTGGGTGTAGCCAAGGAGCACCAGGCTTCCACAACACAGCAGACGCTGCTAGTGTTTCCTCTCACAGAGATACATATTTAGACCAGTGAATACAAACGAAGTTTGCAGCGCTGTGCACACAACTTCCGATACATGAAATTTGCATGGAGCTGTGATTCAGCTCCAGCTCCTGGGCCCTGCCTCTTTACCATCAAGCCAACCCCGCAGGCGTCCTCGTATATCCCTTGTATTTCGTGTACGGAATTTGCCTTCACTACTGCCTCTGTATAGATATTCCGCATCCTATACTAATCCAGCTGTGCTGTCAGGCGTCGAGTCTTAGCTTTTGAGTCCCACCTCTTACCCTTCACTCGACTAGTGCTTGAGAACTTCCCTTTCCCGCCCTTTATGTAAACGGAGTTTCGAGTGGAAAGTCAATGGGATAAACTTGCCGGTTCTAAGTTAAGTAGAGTCAGGCAGTAGAGCCGAGGCGAGAAGCCTGCATGCCGGAGCGATTGTGCTTACCCTTACTTACGATTTACTTACGATTGTCAGGCTCGGCTCTCTCATCAGCACCAACAATCAAGAGCTGTAGATATTAACAATCTCAACTCTACTGAGGTTTTCTTTCCATTATTCGTCCTCATGAAATATCAGAGGATAAATATGAATAAAAGTTGTTAAATGATAAGATTGGGGAATATGCGCTGTGTGGGCCCCCGAGTGGGCCCCGAGTGCATGGGTGTCAAGGGGAGACTCATGAAATGGGTTGAAGACTACCTCACAGGGAGGAAAGCCATGGTCTGCTTCAACGGAGCAGTCTCAAGAATAATCAGTATGGAACTCGGTACCCCCCAAGGCGGAGTCTTAAGCCCTACACTATTTAACATTTTTATGAACGCCATTGCAAATTTTGAATTTCCGGAAGGAACACAACAACTGGGATATGCAGATGTTTTAATAAAAGCTTCAATCTTGGGAAACATTAAACAGTCAACTGAACTCCTTGGAAGGGAGTGTATTTAACTCCGTTTCACTCTCTCCACAACAAGACAAACGCATACTCTCATCACAAGAGGGGAGAAAATGAAGAACTACAAATTAATGGTGTAACACTTGAATGGGTTGACCACTATCGGTACCTTGGCGTCACTGTCGGCTGTAACAAGGGGAAGAAAGAGGAGCACAACCAACTCATAGGAACATGCAAAAGTCGACTCAGGGCACTGAAAGCTATGACCTGGAATGGACATGGAGCCTCTATTGCCGTGCTTAAAATGATGTACACAGCCTGTGCGCGCTCCGTCATAGACTATGCCGCGCCAGTTTTGTGCACCAATTCCCACAGCGATATGAAAAGGCTTTAGAGCATACAAAATTAAGCTATGACAATCATTCTTGGAGTGCCAAGAACTGCCACAACATCCAGTCAACGAGAGGAGTTGTCTCTCCCAGTGTTAATGGCAGAATTAAGGAACTGAGTGATAAGCTTGCAATTTAGATAGCCTAAGATCCCCATTACAAAGATATTGGCAGAAAAGAGAGAGTTCTGTGCTACTCACAGGAGGAAACATGAAAACCCAAAAAAAGCAACACCGGTCACGTAAGGTAAAAAAATGGCAACACCGGTCAGTATACTACCTGGAACCCGTCAAACACACACCGAAACTACGACGTTGGTACAACGTTCGAACAAGTTTTACCACCACCTAACCAGTTATAACAACCAATATAGCAAGTTGTAACAACGTTCTAATACGTCATAAACACGTTAAGCCAAGATGTAACAACTTTATTACAAGTTTTAATATGCGGAAAATAGAGACAGTTTCGGTTTGTGTTTCCAGGGAAGAACTTCACCTGCTTGAGCAAGCCCGTGAGCTCCTGCCTGTAGAGAGGTTACCTCCCTGGGAGGATGACCCATGCAGGATTATCATCAACGAGATAATAAAAACGTCCAACATGATACCATAATAAATGAGGCATAACTTGAGGAAATTCATAAAGAAGCAGGGAATGAATTAGATCAAATCAACACCAATGGGTCATCTAATCCTACCAATGGCAGGGCTGGGGCAGCACACACTGTAATTAGAAATAATGTTTTTCAAAACGCAAGTGAAGAAAAAACGCGTATTGAGAACTATGCCTCTTCAACGCAAGTAGAACCAACTGCCATTATTATGGCGTTAAGATTTCTTTAAAGACACTAACGGTGCAGTGATCTGCGCCGATTCATAAGCAACACTACGAAGCCTTAATAAAACTCAGGCAGATAGTCGTTGAGATCAAGAGAGCTGTGAGGGTACTAACCAACCAGGGAAGAGTCGTCAAGTTTCTGTGGATCCCCTCCCATGTTGGAATATGTGGGAATGAACGAGCAGATGTGCTGGCTGCTGAAGGAGACCACATTGAATACTTCATACCCAAGACTCTTCTACAAATTAGAGGTATTGTCAGGAAACATCACCGTGACAAGATTACTGACGAAAGGAGGATAGAAGCACAAATCAGTGAATCTGTACGATAGTACAATGTGGTTGCAGCTGGCAATCCCAATCATTATGGATGAAGAGGTGGCGGCCGCGGGAGAGAATCAGTAATAGCGAGAATTCGTCTTGGATACAAACATTCATTGAGATTTGGAATGGAAACAACAGTTGAGCAACGAAGCTGCAAAATCTGTGGTGAGAGTGACGGACACCGCCTTGCCCACTACCCGAGAGACTGTGAACATCTAAGAGACATTAAAAATATGTGTAGCACAGTAAACCCCACATTGTTTGAGTTAGGAAAATACTATCTGTCAAATATAAATGCTGTTCTCAAAAAGATTTCCCCATTTTGCACCCGCAAGATAACGTAAGCTATTAAGGTTTGACAAATGTTAATCTTCTGGTTTGAGGAGCTGTTCACTTGAGACAGTTAAGCAAGTCCCAGCTGTGTCTGGGTACAAGTGACAGGATGAACAACCCAGTGGGATTTCTTCCTATTGGGGAAAACAATGATCCTGCTCCTATGGCGGTGTGTCCACTCCTAGGATGAATGGCGCTATGCAAGAAACTCGTCCTTCGGGGAAAAACTTAACAATTTCTCTCTCTGAAATGGTGTTCAGAGATAAATATGGTACACACTGACCTTCATACACCTTGGCGCGGTGCTGCTTCTTATGCATCATGAATAACGTTAAACATTCACTTCCACTTAAAAAAAGAAAAAGAAAGTTCGAAGCTAGATATTTACTACACAACACAAATAAAATATACACAAAGAATACTTACAATCAAGGTGGCACGACTGCATCCCTGGAGCCAGATTCACGAAGCAGTTACGCAAGAACTTACGAACCTGGGGCCAGATTCACGAAGCAGTTACGCAAGCACTTACGAACCTGTACATCTTTCCTCAATCTTTGACGGCTTTGGTTACATTTATTAAACAGTTTACAAGCATGAAAACTTGCCAATCAACTGTTATTGTTATAAACAGCCTCCTGGTGCTTCGGAGCTCATTAACTGTTTAATAATTGGAAACAAAGCCGCCAAAGATTGAGAAAAGATGTACAGGTTCGTAAGTGCTTTCGTGAATCTGGCCCCAGACCCCCAAGCCCTAACAGCGCAGCCCGTCCTCCTAAGGTTTCCCATCGTCAATAAACTGTCGTGCTAAAGTGCCCTTATCCTAACAGAAAACGGGACAGTATGTCAATTTCGGGAACCACTACCATATTCTAGAACGACAATTTATGGCTTTAGGGTCGAGTATACGTCAAAACGCGACGCTCTATTAGGAGGCCGTGTTGCAGCCCACTATACACACACTGGCAACCACCAACACTGAAGTATACTCCCTATATAGTTGAAGGCTACAAAACACGTCTTGCACAAAATGCAAATGCAATATAAAGTGCCTCAATTACATTGAGTGACAATTAGCTTTTGCAGTCGCGCACACAAATTGTTAAACAGTTCCAGATATTTTAAGAAAACGAGAACATCGTCAAACACTCACTATACAGGACACGAGGTGACGACAATTCCACTTTCCTAAAGATAACAGAAATTTCGGGCAAATGTTTCTTCTGCGGAGGATAAAAAAAAACATGTGTTTGACTGCTTAGAAATTTCAGAGACGAGCACAAAAAGTAACCGACACCAAGTTTGTTTATTTTTTATATACAAGAAGGGATTTTGGGCTTGTAAGAGAACATAACATTGGTGTTCTTACAATTGTGAACAAAGTTATGTGAACACATAACTCGAGCTGGTCGGCTGAGCGGACAGCACGCTGGACTTGTGATCCTGTGGTCCCGGGTTCAATCCCGGGCGCCGGCGAAAAACAATGGGCAGAGTTTCTTTCACCCTATGCCCCTGTTACCTAGCAGTAAAATAGGTACCTGGGTGTTAGTCAGCTGTCACGGGCTGCTTCCTGGAGGTGGAGACCTGGTCGAGGACCGGGCCGCGGGGACACTAAAGCCCCGAAATCATCTCAAGATCTCAACACAACATGAACAGCTAACCGAAAGTCCAGTGGTAGAGAGGAGTAATGATCAATTATCAGCACAGATCCAAACAGAATTAATAATTAAAGAAAACAAGCAAACGAACTACAAAAAACAACTGATAGTGTCTGCACCCATAATTAACAGGAAAGAGCCTAAACAGAGTTCTACAAATAGACCAAAATCAATAAAACACGAACTTGGAACCTGCTAACATGAACGAGGTATATGGAAATATGGGCTATCAGGAAGAAGTAATTTAATATGCAAATATGATCCCTTAAAAAAATTAGAAATACCCTAAATAGAGGTTGCACATTTTTCTACCCTGAACCGTGTAACAGTTCACCAAATAAGAGAGAATGCTACGACAGAGCTGGCCAGCATTTAACAATAGAGGAGCCAGGCTAATAAAACCAACCGAGGCCATAAAAACAACCCAAATACCATGGAAATTTTTTGTAGTAAGTGGGAAGAGAAAATGGAGAGAGATGTCAAGGGTCAACCACCAGCATGATGAAGTGGTAGGCAGGACATGTATTCGTTTGCCTTGTTCGGATTGAATGTAGACACAGTAGTCGCTTCTGTATATATTTATTGACCGAGATAGCAAGGTATATATCTGGCCAACCGAGGTCCACCTTCTCTGAGTCTGTGAGGAGAACTGAGGCTGCCGGGAGCATGGCTTGATGCTCCTCTGTCTGGCATGACGTCAGAGGCCTACTTGCCTGTGATTGGTTACATTTCAACTGACATAGAATTTGAGTATAACACATGAATACAATGACTCCCTAACGAGAACCACAGATATTACCACCAAGAAAAATACTCATCACAAATGCGATAACATTCATAGATGCCAACATGCAAAGTATCAAAATGCACAAAAGTCTACTTTACAAATAGTCTCTTAAACGAGGCAATTGAATAGATTTGTAGTCTTAACTGAAACTTACACACAAAACTACTATGACAGCGAAATATGGATGCCAGAATATAAATTTTTCAGATGTGTCAGGAAACACAGGGTCCAGGGTGTGGTCAGTACGTCAGTGACGCCCTTCAGATGCACCGAGCTGCTAAACACCACTCACGATCTGATCAACATGCTAATATTAAACACAGAAAACCCTCAGTGTTGTTCCTGTGTATAAGTCGCCAAATGCAGTTCTTCAGCAGTTTAAAGATCAATAAATGGAAATTGAATACTAGCTAGCCAACCATAACATTTCCAGCCCCAAACACCATCCTGTTAGGTGACTAACTTACGGAACCTAAAATGGAAAATTGTGGCAAATACCGTCATAATAAGAGACGACCCCGAGACAGAAAACTGTCTAAATAAACAGTCACAAGCAAATAGTCTCTTACGGATGTGAGACAGATTTGCTTAAACCAGAAAATGTTAAAACCAATCAGAAAAGAAAACACCATAGACTTTAATTTCAAAACGATGAATTGACACGAAAAAATGATTACAAATCCATGTTACTCAGATCAGAAATTTATCAAAGTTGAGGAAGTGTGAACAATGACCTGAACAACCTCATATTCAAGAGAAGAATTATAAAAATTTTTTTTAATAATAAACTGATTAGCTGGAAACTAAAACCATAAACTCCCATAAATAAGCTGAGAAAAAACAGCAAGATAATACTAACCCAATTTAACGCCTTGAGAGAATAGGCACAGTAGCACATGAGCTCATGGCACACATTGGTACGAAAACAATGCAAATTCGAACGAGAACGGAGGTCTCTCTGTAGGCCAAGAAAACAAATTACAGAACTAATCAAAAGCTCAACTCACTCCCAAGAACAAGGAAGGTTATGTAGAGAAACAGAAGCATTCGAACTGATGCTGCAAGAATCAAAATCCAAGAGATGCAAAGAGAGCAAAAGGCCATCACTGAAATAAAGCCGTCACTCCCCCCCTGGAAAACTCCCAGTAACCTCACGAATATTGATATTTCTCACCTGCAAAAGTCACCAACATCTATGACAGGTGTTGCACCAGCTGACAGGTGTTGCACTAACATCTATGACAGGTGTTTTGCGCGCCAGCTGGGCAGATTAATGACGCGGAAGAGGAGCCCAAATATCACGTCTAAATGGGTGTTCTGCTTGTGTCTGCTGCCTTAGATGTGCTTGCACTGACTGACTTTAGCTCTTGGCTCCCGCCTCTCAACGCTCAATGGAATAGTGCACCAGCACCCATACCCTTTGTGTTCTCTCATATCTGGGTTTTAATCCCATGTGTGGGTCTGTCTCCATTAATTCATTCCCGCGTTCATGCATTTTATGCTTTGAATCTTGTGATGTTAACATCTTCCTTTTTCTTTGTCAATATCTTTGAGTATTTTGAATGTCGCGATTATGTCTGCTCTGTTTCGTGTCACCTCCAGTATCTTTAGTCTTGACACGCAAGTTATGCCTCTCAGCTCTAGGACCAGTCTGGTCCTAGAGCTGTTAAGGACGACGCCCCGTTAAGGTTGTTCTTATGTCAGCCAACCTTGCAAAAGAGAGAAAGAGAGAAAGAGAGAGAGAGAGAGAGAGAGAGAGAGAGAGAGAGAGAGAGAGAGAGTGTGAGTGAGTGAGTGAGTGAGTGAGTGAGTGAGTGAGTGAGTGTGTGTGTGTGTGTGTGTGTGTGTGTGTGTGTGTGTGTGAGTGAGTGAGTGAGTGAGGGCTGATTTGATCAGTTGGGTCGCCTCAGGCGGCAGCAGATTTCATCTCCCAGCTAATATACAACAATGCTGTTTGGGGGAACAACTTTGCCGAAACTTCCTCCCCTTAACTTGGTCTGATTTGAGTCGAGTCTTGATTTATTTGTAAGGCGGGCGGCCTGATGGTTGATGGAGTGGGCGGGTCTCAAGGCGGTCACGTCACTGTGGTGGAGTGGGCGGGTCTCAAGGCGGTCACGTCACTGTGGTGGAGTGGGCGGGTCTCAAGGCGGTCACGTCACTGTGGTGGAGTGGGCGGGTCTCAAGGCGGTCACGTCACTGTGGTGGAGTGGGCGGGTCTCAAGGCGGTCACGTCACC
Organism: Procambarus clarkii; assembly: GCF_040958095.1. Classification (NCBI taxonomy): domain Eukaryota; kingdom Metazoa; phylum Arthropoda; class Malacostraca; order Decapoda; family Cambaridae; genus Procambarus; species Procambarus clarkii. The sequence goes on from NC_091156.1 coordinate 19,286,144, forward strand.
GTGGTGGAGTGGGCGGGTCTCAAGGCGGTCACGTCACCGTGGTGGAGTGGGCGGGTCTCAAGGCGGTCACGTCACTGTGGTGGAATGGGCGGGTCTCAAGGCGGTCACGTCACTGTGATGGAGTGGGCGGGTCTCAAGGCGGTCACGTCACCGTGGTGGAGTGGGCGGGTCTCAAGGCGGTCACGTCACTGTGGTGGAGTGGGCGGGTCTCAAGGCGGTCACGTCACCGTGGTGGAGTGGGCGGGTCTCAAGGCGGTCACGTCACCGTGGTGGAGTGGGCGGGTCTCAAGGCGGTCACGTCACCGTGGTGGAGTGGGCGGGTCTCAAGGTGGTCACGTCACCGTGGTGGAGTGGGCGGGTCTCAAGGCGGTCATGTCACACGTGTTACAGGTGTTATTTTCTCCGTAACAAGAGCACAAGCACAGGTGCACTTCACCGCTCCCAGGTATAGCACTATCTCCATACTTCTGCTTCAGTAGTTCAATGAGAAAAAAACCTAAAACTTTGGCCACACATATTGAGTTTTATGCTGTGAACGGCCGCAGGATCCCGTAGTATTGCTGTTGTTGAGGACGGGAAGTGTGTCACACTACCTTCCAATAGGCAATACTAGTTCCTGAAGGTCTTGTGTCCTACCAGGCCTAGCGTCCTACCAGGTCTTGCGTCCTCCCCAGGTCTTGCGTCCTACCAGGTCTAACGTCCTCCCAGGCCTAGCGTCCTCCCCAGGCCTTGCGTCCTACCAGGTGTTGTTCAGCACTGTAGTGTGGTCACAAGGCTCTGGGCTGGCCAGTAGTCACCCAGTTCACACACATGAAGAGAGAATGACGATGTTTCTAGCCTCAGCTGACATGTGCTCGGCCGACGTGATGAGGGCGAAGGACGACCCGAAAAATCACAACTTATCGATTCTTTTCCCGTGTGTGGGTGGGTTGGGTGTCTTGTATACCCGCGGTGGTGTAGACTGTGGCGACGGCGGCTCAGGCTGAGTGGTGTACTGGTGTACACCACTCAGGAAGGGAAGGTGTGTGGAAGGGAACTAGCAGAACAAAGCCATTACCACTATATAGCACTAGGAAGGGATCAGGATAAGGATTTGGGCAACCCGTTCTCGCAAATTCGTAAAGTCAATATTAACTTATTAACTACGTGCATAGGTGATATACTAAACATAATAGATACCCTTAAAAAGATTCATAGAAAACACCGACCTTACCTAACCTTGTTAGTATCTTAAGATAAGCATCTTATTGCTTCGTAATTACAATTATTACTTAACCTATACCTATTATAGGTTAGGTAATAATTGTAATTACGAAGCAATAAGATGCTTATCTTAAGATACTAAGTAGGTTAGGTAAGGTCGGTGTTTTCTATGAATCTTTTTAAGGGTATCTATTATGTTAAGTATGTCACCTATGCACATATTTAATAAGTCAATATTGACTTATTAAATTTGCGAGAACGGGTTGGATTTGGGATGGGACGGGGGGAAGGAATGGTGGGTACACACACCAGGTGTCAACACCGCTGTACTCACCTAGTTGTGCTTGCGGGGGTTGAGCTCTGGCTCTTCGGTCCCGCCTCTCAACTGTCGACGTCTCGACAGGTTCATATACGCTGTGTAGCGTATGAGAGGTCCGGGTAGTACAGTCGGGCTCCTTCTCGAAGCACAATCTAAAACTCCGGGTTCGAATCCTGGGCGGGACAGAAATGGCTGGGCATTTCCTTTCACCTAATGCCTCTGTACACTTAGCTGTCAGTAGGTACTCACGAACAAGTCAGCTTGTTTAGGCCTATATCGTGGGGGTACCCACGATATAGGCCTAATGTGTATGAATACACTCTGGCTTCCTGTCCCCACGACACAATGTATTATTATTATGAATAAAACTAAAAGTTTTATACAAGACGTTGCTACATAAGGAACACTAAAAACTACTGGTTATAAAAGGAAGAGATCTTCAGAAGGCAGCCAAGGAACACACTGCTGGCCTTCTGCTCTAAAAGCAAGACAGTAAAATGTATTATATAATTAAAATCAGTTTCACTAATCGCAGAAAAACAGGCCAAGGAGATGACGTCCTCACACGTCTCCTTAACGACCTCACAATCAATAACAACTACTAACCCCCCCCCCCTTAACCCAACCACTTGGGCTGGACGGTAGAGCGACGCTCTCGCTTCATGCAGGTTGGCGTTCAATCCCCGACCGTCCAAGTGGTTGGACACCATTCCTTCCCCCCGTCCCATCCCAAATCCTTATCCTGACCCTCTTCCAAGGGCTAAATAGTCGTAATGGCTTGGCGCTTTCCCCTGATATTACCCCCCCCCTATGAATCCGGTAGACGGGGACAGCTTTACATCTCTGGCACTGTCTATGTACGACAGACGTAAATCTGTTTGTAGGTTAGATTGGCATTTTAAAAGCACTACAATCACCTGTGGTTGATCAATAAATCCCTGAACAATATGTTTAAGAGATCTCTCACCCTGTCCATGGAGGACAGAAGAAAATGTAGATATGCTGGTTAGCATTGTAAATGTGTGGCCACGTCTGTGGTAGGAGGAAAAAAAAGAGTCCCTGGCATACTTAGAGTGCTTCTCTAAGATGGTTTGGTATCCATGGTAGCCACAGCGTCCCCCCGTGCCGCCCACGCACGGAGCTGGACCACTCAAGGCGCACGTGCGTCACAGCACATGCACGCACCCCTCCCTGCGTGATCTTGACAGAAGATGACGCCTGTCACCTGGACGCCGTCACCACCCTCTGAACCAAACTGTCAAAACCTCTCTCTACGTTTAACCGAACTTTGACCAACATATTCTGATATATATATTATATCCTTTGTATAATATACATATGTGCAAAGCGAACAAGCCTGAATGGTCCTCAGGACTATATGCAACTGAAAACTCTCACCCCAGAAGTGACTCGAACCCATACTGCCAGGAGCACTCTGCTGGCGTACAGGACCCCTTAACCGCTCGACCAACACGACCGGACAAAAGTGTTGTGCAATAATAAGTGACAAATCAGCAGGAAAGTTAGGTGGCTGCCCAGCGTTGCTCTGCACGCTGGCGTGGCTCTGCACGCCGGCGTGGCTCTGCACGCCGGCGTGGCTCTGCACGCCGGCGTGGCTCTGCACGCCGGCGTGGCTCTGCACGCCGGCGTGGCTCTGCACGCCGGCGTGGCTCTGCACGCCGGCGTGGCTCTGCACGCCGGCGTGGCTCTGCACGCCGGCGTGGCTCTGCACGCCGGCGTGGCTCTGCACGCTGGCGTGGCTCTGCACGCTGGCGTGGCTCTGCACGCTGGCGTGGCTCTGCACGCTGGCGTTGATGTTATACGTGAATATCAGTGCTTGTGAATGGCCTTAGTCTCATCACTGTGTGTGCTAGCGTGGCCAGTGTGCTCTCCTAACTCATGGGTAGTGTGGTCGCGTGGTTAAATGCTGCTGTTATCCCCGACTGACTTAAAACAACGCACATCACACAAAGGAGGTAATAAAGCAGATGCAAATAATCTTGAGGGCATCTTGAGATGACTTCAGGGCTTAGCGTCCTCGCGGCCCGGTCCTCGACCAGGCCTCCTTTTTTTTTTTACACCCCCCCCCAGGAAACAGCCCGTAGCAGCTGTCTAACTCCCAGGTACCTATTTGCTGTTAGGTAACAGGGACATCAGGGCGAAAAACATTTTGCCCATTTGTCTCCGCCTCCACCGGGGATCGAACCCGAAACCTCAGGACTACGAATCCGAAGCGCTGTCCACCTAGCTGTCAGGCGCTCTAATTACAATTATAAACAATTATAAATCAATAGCTCTAACAGCACATGTAACATTATTAAAATCGTCGGGTGCTAAGAAGATTACTTTTTATTTAGTTAATCTAATTAATTAAAAATTACTTCTAAAGTTGTTGGTAACCTCTGTAAGATCAGATATTATGTACCCTACTCTGCTTCCCTCTCACTCTACTATGCACTTGTCTATCCCTATCTTACTTATGGTATCTGTGCTTGGAGTTCAACCTCTGCAAACTACCTCAAGCCCATCATCACATAGCAAAAATCTGCAATCAGGAAAACAACAAACTCTGCTTTCAGACAACACACAGCTCCCCTGTTTAAATCCCTAAACATGCTAAACATAACTTCACTCCATACATTCTCTTGTGTCAATTACATTTATAAAACCCTTTTCTTAAGTGCAAACCCTGTTCTGAAACTCTTCCTGGACAGATGTAATAGAACACATACTTACCACACCAGACATAAATATCTCTCTGATATCCCCAGAGTCAAACTCAATGTGTGTAAACACTATGCAAATAAAGGGACCTAGTCTATGGAACTCACTCCCTAATGAATTGAAAAGCTGTCCAACTTTTGTCTTATTCAAAAACAAAAACAAAAAGTACCCAATTTCATCTCCATAGTTTTCTACGTAGTGCTTTAACTTGCACTGTATCTAGTGCTACCCAATCCCTCAATATTTGTACCTAAGCCACATTACCATTGTAATCTTAGATATCATCCGATATCATGGTTGTTGTGTTGAGTACGTGTTCTACTGCATTATTCCTTGAAATAATCCTCACATTGTGCTTCAGTGAACCAATGTATAACCCTGTTATACAGGGTTATACATGTTATATTATCCTATGTACCTGTACCTATTATCTTGTACCTATTATCCTGTTATATTATCCTATGTACTTAGTTCCTGTACCTAGTAATCTCTGTTCATTATTGTGTACTATTATTATTGAGTATTATTCTGATCTGCTTTGCATCAAAATATTTTACAATGTACCTGCAAATTTGTTTTTTACAATTTGTCTAATTATTCTACCTAAAATTATCTGTATCTGTAAAGTACCTGTAAACATTTTTTTTCAATTTTAATGTGAATTATCTAAAAAAAATTATGTCAGTTTAAGGACTTGCCCGAAACGCTATGCGTGCTAGTGGCTTAACAAGAATGTAAAATCAACTTAATTTCTATATTCTCTGATAACCCCTAATGTATATATATTTATTCTTGTATATAAATAAATTAAATAAATAAATCACATGGAATCACAACATCTACATAACCCCGGACAACAAGGTTCAGAACAGGACGCTCCTGCCTCTCACAGTTGCTGGATCACTATGACATGGCCGCAGGTGCCATGGAAGACAAGCAAACACAGATGTAACACACACAGACTTTGCAATAGCTCAATAGCTTGACCATGTGAAAATAATGACCAGAAGGCATGGAAGGATGTGCAAATAGCCCAGTTGAAAAGCAGAGGTGGAATACGTACTGTGAGAGGGAACGATCCACGTCAAGGGCCCAAGTTGTTGATGTTCAAGATTCGCTACCTGGAACAAAAAGTCCCAAGTAGCACGGGCTATGGTGAGCCCGTAGTGAGGGCCCAAGAGTTTCGAACACACTCCCGCTACTCATAAGGGCCACAACTGTCCGCCCTCTCACGGTGTTTACAAAAAGAAGCGATAAACACCTTCAAAGGATACCTGATCAACCAGGCTGTGATTCATACGCCAGGCTGCTATGCTAGCAGCCACGTCCAACAGTCAGGTTGACCTGGTTGCGTCAATCTTCAACCAGAGCGCCTGGTCAGAGACCGGGCCGCGGGGCATCGATCCTCGGGATCAGGGTAAGGTAAACGACAGCTAGTTACAGGAAGGTTGAGGGGCGTGGTGATGTGCTGGCGTCGGGGGGCGTGGTGATGTGCTGGCGTCGGGGGGCGTGGTGATGTGCTGGCGTCGGGGGGCGAGGTGATGTGCTGGCGTCGGGGGGCGTGGTGATGTGCTGGCGTCGGGGGGCGTGGTGATGTGCTGGCGTCGGGGGGCGTGGTGATGTGCTGGCGTCGGGGGGCGTGGTGATGTGCTGGCGTCGGGGGGCGTGGTGATGTGCTGGCGTCGGGGGGCGTGGTGATGTGCTGGCGTCGGGGGGCGTGGTGATGTGCTGGCGTCGGGGGGCGTGGTGATGTGCTGGCGTCGGGGGGCGTGGTGATGTGCTGGCGTCGGGGGGCGTGGTGATGAGCTGGCGTCGGGGGGCGTGGTGATGAGCTGGCGTCGGGGGGCGTGGTGATGAGCTGCCGTCGGGGGGCGTGGTGATGAGCTGCCGTCGGGGGGCGTGGTGATGTGCTGCCGTCGGGGGGCGTGGTGATGTGCTGCCGTCGGGGGGCGTGGTGATGTGCTGCCGTCGGGGGGCGTGGTGATGTGCTGCCGTCGGGGGGCGTGGTGATGTGCTGCCGTCGGGGGGCGTGGTGATGTGCTGCCGTCGGGGGGCGTGGTGATGTGCTGCCGTCGGGGGGCGTGGTGATGTGCTGGCGTCGGGGGGCGTGGTGATGTGCTGGCGTCGGGGGGCGTGGTGATGTGCTGGCGTCGGGGGGCGTGGTGATGTGCTGGCGTCGGGGGGCGTGGTGATGTGCTGGCGTCGGGGGGCGTGGTGATGTGCTGGCGTCGGGGGGCGTGGTGATGTGCTGGCGTCGGGGGGCGTGGTGATGAGCTGGCGTCGGGGGGCGTGGTGATGAGCTGGCGTCGGGGGGCGTGGTGATGAGCTGCCGTCGGGGGGCGTGGTGATGAGCTGCCGTCGGGGGGCGTGGTGATGTGCTGCCGTCGGGGGGCGTGGTGATGTGCTGCCGTCGGGGGGCGTGGTGATGTGCTGCCGTCGGGGGGCGTGGTGATGTGCTGCCGTCGGGGGGCGTGGTGATGTGCTGCCGTCGGGGGGCGTGGTGATGTGCTGCCGTCGGGGGGCGTGGTGATGTGCTGCCGTCGGGGGGCGTGGTGATGTGCTGCCGTCGGGGGGCGTGGTGATGTGCTGCCGTCGGGGGGCGTGGTGATGTGCTGCCGTCGGGGGGCGTGGTGATGTGCTGCCGTCGGGGGGCGTGGTGATGTGCTGCCGTCGGGGGGCGTGGTGATGTGCTGCCGTCGGGGGGCGTGGTGATGTGCTGCCGTCGGGGGGCGTGGTGATGTGCTGCCGTCGGGGGGCGTGGTGATGTGCTGCCGTCGGGGGGCGTGGTGATGTGCTGCCGTCGGGGGGCGTGGTGATGTGCTGCCGTCGGGGGGCGTGGTGATGTGCTGCCGTCGGGGGGCGTGGTGATGTGCTGCCGTCGGGGGGCGTGGTGATGTGCTGCCGTCGGGGGGCGTGGTGATGTGCTGCCGTCGGGGGGCGTGGTGATGTGCTGCCGTCGGGGGGCGTGGTGATGTGCTGCCGTCGGGGGGCGTGGTGATGTGCTGCCGTCGGGGGGCGTGGTGATGTGCTGCCGTCGGGGGGCGTGGTGATGTGCTGCCGTCGGGGGGCGTGGTGATGTGCTGCCGTCGGGGGGCGTGGTGATGTGCTGCCGTCGGGGGGCGTGGTGATGTGCTGCCGTCGGGGGGCGTGGTGATGTGCTGCCGTCGGGGGGGCGTGGTGATGTGCTGCCGTCGGGGGGGCGTGGTGATGTGCTGCCGTCGGGGGGGCGTGGTGATGTGCTGCCGTCGGGGGGCGTGGTGATGTGCTGCCGTCGGGGGGGCGTGGTGATGTGCTGCCGTCGGGGGGGCGTGGTGATGTGCTGCCGTCGGGGGGCGTGGTGATGTGCTGCCGTCGGGGGGGCGTGGTGATGTGCTGCCGTCGGGGGGCGTGGTGATGTGCTGCCCTCGGGGGGCGTGGTGATGTGCTGCCGTCGGGGGGCGTGGTGATGTGCTGCCGTCGGGGGGCGTGGTGATGTGCTGCCGTCGGGGGGCGTGGTGATGTGCTGCCGTCGGGGGGCGTGGTGATGTGCTGCCGTCGGGGGGCGTGGTGATGTGCTGCCGTCGGGGGGCGTGGTGATGTGCTGCCGTCGGGGGGCGTGGTGATGTGCTGCCGTCGGGGGCGTGGTGATGTGCTGCCGTCGGGGGGCGTGGTGATGTGCTGCCGTCGGGGGGCGTGGTGATGTGCTGCCGTCGGGGGGCGTGGTGATGTGCTGCCGTCGGGGGGCGTGGTGATGTGCTGCCGTCGGGGGGCGTGGTGATGTGCTGCCGTCGGGGGGCGTGGTGATGTGCTGCCGTCGGGGGGCGTGGTGATGTGCTGCCGTCGGGGGGCGTGGTGATGTGCTGCCGTCGGGGGGAGTGGTGATGTGCTGCCGTCGGGGGGCGTGGTGATGTGCTGCCGTCGGGGGGGGGGGGCGTGGTGATGTGCTGGCGTCGGGGGGCGTGGTGATGTGCTGGCATCGGGGGCGTGGTGATCTGCTGGCGTCGGGGGGCGTGGTGATCTGCTGGCGTCGGGGGGCGTGGTGATGTGCTGGCGTCGGGGGGCGTGGTGATGTGCTGGCGTCGGGGGCGTGGTGATGTGCTGGGATGGTCTGGTAAATATGTGAGTGTTGCAGAAGACAGCTGTGAAGGATGAGCGGTGAGTCAGTGCTTAGGTCAGGTGCTGGGGGGGGGGTGTGCTGGGGGAGGGTGTGCTGGGGTGGGTGGTTGGGGGGGTGGTGGTGGGGGATGTGGGGTGGGGGGGGGGAGGTGGGGTGGTGATGGTTGGTGGGGGAGTGAGAGCCTCCCACCCGCTCCAGGTTTCCTCCGCCTCCACTAAATTAAGCAGATAATTGCTATCGTAAATTACACTTCAAAAAGAAAATTATTTTCAGATGACCTAAAGCTATTAATATTTTGACGCACGCACGCAAGCGCGCACGGACACGCACTGGTGTGTGTGTGTATCTGGACCTAAAAAAAAAGAGAGGCTTTTGACAGAGTCCTACACAAGAGGCTGTTCTGGAAACTGGAACATGCTGGAGGGGTGACAGGGAGACTGTTGACATGGATGATTTTTTTCTAACTGACAGATGAGGGCAGTAATGAGAGACAATGTATCTGACTGGAGGAGTGTTACTAGTGGAGTACCACAGGGCTCAGTTCTTGCACCAGTAATGTTCATCGTCTACATAAACCATCTACCAGAAGGACTACAGAATTATATGAACATGTTTGTGGATGATGCTAAGATACTGGGGAAGACGGGAGACGTAGTCGATTGTAATGACCTTCAAATTGATCTAGATAAAATAAGTACTTGGGCACTAAGTGGCAAGTGAAATTCAATGTGAATAAATGCCATGTTATGGAATGTGGAATCGGAGAAAATAGACCACACACAACTTAGAAATTATGTGGGGAGAAATTACAGAACTCTACTAAAGAACGAGTTATAGGGGTGGTTCTGGATAGTAAACTGTCGCCAGAGAAACACATAAAGAACATTATGAGAGGAGCGTGATGCGTCGCTTTCCAACTTCAGATTTGCTGTTAATTATATGGATGGCGAAATACTAAAGAAACTGTTCATGACTTTTGTGAGACCAAAGCTGGAATATGCAGCAGTTGTATGGCGCCCAAATCTCAAGAAACACATTAAGAAACTGTAAAATTTGCAACGGCATGCTACAAAATGGCTTCCGGAACTGAAAAACAAAAGTTACGAGAAGAGATTAGAAGGCATTAAACAATGCCAAAACAAAGAGGAATTCCTAAAGCCAACAACTTCACTAACAAGGAGGATACAGATTCAAGCTAAGGAAACAAAGGTGATGAAAAAATATTAGAGAGTTTTCTTTTGCAAACAGAGTGGTAGACGGTTGGAACAAGTTAAGTGAGGTGGTGGTGGAGGCCAAGACCGTCAGTAGTTTCAAAACGTTATACAACAGGGTGCTGGGAAGACGAGGCACCACGAGCGTTGCTCTCATCCTGTAACTACACTTAGGTAATTACACACACAACTAGGTGAGTACAACTAGGTGAGTACACACACACGCACGAATACACACACGCACGTATACACAAACGCACAAGGGTGACAGGCAAGAGGCACTTAATTACAGGCCAGTTTCCCTAACATGTATGCCATGCAAGGTGATGAAGAAGATCGTGAGGAAAAGGCTCGTAGAGCATCTAGAGGGAAACAGCGTTGTAACACATCACCAGCATGGGTTCAGAGATAGTAAATCGTGCCTCACAGGCCTAATAAAATTCTATGACCAGGCAACACAAATTAGGGAAGAAAGAGAAGGGTGGGCAGACTGCATCTTCTTGGACTGTCAGAAAGCTTTTGACACAGTACCCCATAAAAGGCTGTTACAAAAGTTGGAGCAACAGGCAGGAGTAAAAGGTAAGGTGCTCCAGTGGATACGGGAATATCTAAGCAACAGGAAACAGCGAGTAACGGTGAAGGGGGAGACATCAGAGTGGCGAGATGTCACCAGCGGAGTTCCACAGGGCTCTGTACTTGGACCCATCCTGTTTCTAATATACGTAAATTACCTTCCAGAGGGTATAGACTCATTCCTCTCAATGTTTGCTGATGATGCAAAAATTATGAGAAGAATCAAGGCAGATGATGATACACAGAGACTACAGGACGACCTGGACAGGCTGGAGGAGTGGTCTAGAAAATGGCTACTAAAGTTCAACTCAGGAAAGTGTAAAGTAATGAAATTAGACGAAGGGAGCAGAAGGCTGAACACAAGGTACCATCTGGGAGGTGATATCCTGCAAGAGTCAAATAGAAAGGAAGATCTGGGGGTTGATATCACACCGAACCTGTCCCCAGAGGCCCACATCAAAAGGATATCAGCGGCATATGCTAGTTTGGCTAACATAAGAACTGCCTTTAGAAAGTTGTGTAAGGGATCTTTCAGGATCCTGTATACCACTTATGTAAGACCAATTCTGGAGTATGCAGCTCCAGCCTGGAGTCCATACCTAGTTAAACACAAGACGAAGTTAGATTAGATTCAGAGGTATGCCATCAGACTTGTCCCGGAACTGAGAGGTATGAGCTACGAGGAAAGGCTAAAGGGGCTGAACCTCATATCCCTGGAAAATAGAAGAGTAAGGGAGACATGGTAACCACCTACAAAATTCTCAGGGGAATTGACAGGCTGGACAAGGACAAACTCTTCAGCATGGATGTGACACGAACAAGGGGACACAGGTGAAAACTTAGTACCCAAATGAGCCACAGAGACACTAGAAAGAATTTGTTCAGTGTCAGTAGTTAGTAAATGGAATGCATTAGGCAGTGATGTGGTGGAGGCTGACTCCATACACAGTTGCAAGTGTAGATATGATAGAGCCCAATAGGCTCAGGAATCTGTACACCAGTTGAGAGACGGGATCAAAGAGCCAGAGCTCAACCCCCGCAAGCACAAGTAGGTGAGTACACACACACACAGAGGAAGCAACCCGTAACAGCTGGCTAACTCCCAGATGCCTATTTACTGCTAGGTAACAGATGCATCAAGGTGAAAGAAACTCAGCCCATTTGTGTCTGCCGGCACCGGGAATCGAACCCGGGCAACAGGATTACGAGTCCCACGCGCTGTCCACTCAGCTACCAGACCCCTGTGTGTGTTGAGGGGGGGGAGGGATGATGTGTGAGTGGGTCTGAGGAATAACTGGGTCAAGGTTAGATAAGTGTTGTACACAGCGGCCCCGTGTGTCCTGTGTCTTGTGTTGCTGGGCTCCTTCTCCCCCCCCCCTCGCCTCCCCCTTCTCCTTATCCCCCTTTCTCCTTCCCCTCCTTCTCCCCTTCCTCCTCCCTCCCACACTAGGTTAAGTGACCCCGTTAAGTGTCGTCAACGGGTATGACAACAACTCTCCCAGGCATCCTTTTGTTTGACCAATAAGAACTCAAATCCAACATGGCACCAACCTCGTTACAAAACTGTATGCATCCTGTCGGAAATAAACTATTTGGAGGCCGTTCTTAAGGGTGGTTGAGGGCGAGTATGTCTCAAGATAACTCACTAGGGCTATGGACACTTTATGCTAGTGCCAGCCCGTACTAGTCTTCTAGTACAGCCTGGCTAGAATACTAGATATATACTAGTAGTCATACCTTCATCGTCTTCAACAAACACAACATTATCGTGTTTTTCAACAATCTTGTTTCGCACTTCTGTTTGTTGCATCTAAAAATAAGAGGGTTGGAATGCGAAGGGTGGTGAGTGTAGCGGCCCAATAGGTGAGCAGGCGGGAGAGGGGGGGGGGGGTAGAAGGGAGGGGGGGTAGCAGGAAGGGGGGGGGAACAGGTGAAGGGGGGGAACAGGTGAAGGGGGGGGGAGCAGGTGAAGGGGGGGGAGCAGGTGAAGTGGGGGTAGCGGGGGTAGATGGCGGGGGGTAGATGGCGGGGGGGGTAGATGGCGGGGGGGGGGGTAGATGGCGGGGGGGGTAGATGGCGGGGGGGGTAGATGGCGGGGGGGGGTAGATGGCGGGGGGGGGGTAGATGGCGGGGGGGGGTAGATGGCGGGGGGGGTAGATGGCGGGGGGGGGGTAGATGGCGGGGGGGGGTAGATGGCGGGGGGGGGTAGATGGCGGGGGGGGGGTAGATGGCGGGGGGGGTAGATGGCGGGGGGGGTAGATGGCGGGGGGGGTAGATGGCGGGGGGGTAGATGGCGGGGGGGTAGATGGCGGGGGGGGTAGATGGCGGGGGGGGGGGGTAGATGGCGGGGGGGGGTAGATGGCGGGGGGGGGGGTAGATGGCGGGGGGGGGGGTAGATGGCGGGGGGGGGTAGATGGCGGGGGGGGGTAGATGGCGGGGGTGAACAGGCGGGGGGGGGGTGAACAGGCGGGGGGTGAACAGGCGGGGGGGGGGGGTGAACAGGCGGGGGGGGGTGAACAGGCGGGGGGGGGGGGAACAGGCGGGGGGGGGGGGGAACAGGCGGGGGGGGGGAACAGGCGGGGGGGGGGGGGGGGAGGATGGCAATGGGGTGTCTGGGTGGAGGGGATCGGCAGGCCGGGCCGCAGAGAAGTCTGACAGGCCTGTTGCCTCACTGCCCATCACTCTCCTTACATGTGCTTACCTCAGACTTTGTGATTGACTATTGTGCACCCCATACTCCTCCTGTGACCGGTTGCACAAAAAGGATTACAGAGGGCACAAAAGGTCATTACCAGACCTCAACGGAGACTATTACATTAACAATTCCATCTATCCTTCACACCTTATAATTACAATGCCAGCTGCTCTCACACTTCCCACTTATGACTATGGCCGTGTGGGCGACGCCAATTTGACGTCATGCGCTGGTGTTCCCTCACACACAACTGCTGTGGGACTGTCACCAACTGCTCGTTATTTGACGCTTTGGCCGGCAGTGGGTGTGGGCATCTCTGCCCTCCCTGCAGTAGCTGCCCGGCGTTGACGTGGCATGTTTTGCGATGGGTGGTCTTCTTTCCCCTGTTGTGAGAGTACACTCCGTTGGCCTGGAGTTTACTGGCCGTGCTGGATACCCTGTGGTGGAGCTCGTCATTTGTGAAATGCTCTGGGTCCTGGTGGTTGAGATCTACAGTACTGAGCTGGTGACAGCTCACAGTGTAATTATCAAGTTTGTGGGGAAGGTGGAGTACCATGCCTTTCTCCGATGTTACGAGGCCGCCGATGCTGTGTCCATTACGGACCGTAGTGGTGCGCAGACGTATGTGAATGTACATGGGGCCCCCCCCCCCCTTGGAGTTTCCCGAAGACCTCCTACGGCGTTACTTCCAGCAGTTTGGCACTGTCGTCAGTGTGCAGATGCACACGCTGTCCTCGGGAAGTTTCAGGGTATGAGGACTAACATTCGCACCCTAGGGATGCGTCTGCGGTCGGACATTCCATCTTTAGTCCGGCTTCTGGGGTACTACGTCCGGGTATACTATGCCCGGCAACCAAGAACGTGTTTTTGGTGTGGCCTGTTGGGGCATCAGGCTGCAGGGTGCTCTGGGGCTGCAGTCACTCGTGTGAACCTGTTCCGGGAAGAGGATTTCCTGCCGCTCGCTGAGGAGGAGGATTCCGTGGGTGAGGATGTCGACGTCCCGTTAGCTGATGCGGCTCCCTCTGCGTCGCCCAGCGCCCCTCCAGATGTTGCGGCCCCTCCTCCGAGAGTTGCAGTACCATAGGATGGTCTTCTTGCTCCTGTCGCTGTCCCAGCTGCTCCCGTGGGACTTCTGGGTGGTCTCTGCGAGTTGTTGACGTCTTCCTCTTCCTTGTTTCCTGCTGCTGAGCCTGGCCCTGTGTCCTCGCCTCATGTCACGGCTGTGCTGGGTGCTGAGGTGGCTGCAGAGCTTCCTGCTGTGTGTGACCCGGTTCCCCCTGTGGTAGAGGTTGCTGCCATTCTGCATCAAGCGTCGGTTTGCCCGGCTGGTGGTACCCGTGTTTCTGGGTCCGCCTCCGGCTCTGATGATGTCCGGCCTAAGCGTTCCCGGCGTTTGTCTTCTGCCTGGGCAGATGTGGGCGACTTCAGTGACTGAGTTTGGGTGTCGACGGGGTGGTTCCGGATGCGTCGCAGTCTACGCTGTTGGTGGTGGCGGAGGTCCATGTGCCTGCTGATGCTGGTACCAATGTCTTTAACGGGCATTCTGTTTTTTTTCCAACCAGAGGGCTCTCCACGGTGGGGGGTGGTGGCTTCACCTGCCGTGGATGGTGCGGACGCTGGTGTGGGCCGTGGCCTGGTCGTGAAATTGATGAAGGAACCTTGACGGTGCCTAGTTGTGTGGACGTTGCCGTGGGTGCCCGTGTGGTGTTGCCCTCTGCCACACCGTCTCCCATGAGGATGTGTGTTGGGGTCCCGGAGGATGTGTTCCCCGCGTCTGTGATGCCGCCGGGTCACTGGCGTAGGATTGCCCAGTTTGCACTGACCGAGACTGTGGAGGCCTTTCGTGCTCCGCAGCTTCCCTTCGTGTGGGAGCGCGTTGCGTCCACTCGCTTTGTCTGTGATACCATTTGAGTCTCCTGTTTGCGGGTTTGTTTGTTTCTGGGGGTTCTGGATATTATGGTTTCCCCGGCGGAGGAAAACTTGCCTGCGTCGTGATTGATCTGGGAGGCCTTCAATGTGTGGTTCCCGAGGGACCAGTTTCTGGGCAAGTACGTGTGCCGATGTCCTGTTTCTGGGCTTGTTTGTGTGATGAAACAGCTTCGTCAGCTGTTTATTGAATTTTAGCTTGGTGTATATATATACTTGTGGTAAATCTCGCTTTAGTGTGTTATAATTAATGAAGTTATCCCAGTGGTAAGATGCATTATTTTTTCATTTCCTTCTTAGAGGAAAGAAAGACAAATTTGAGATCACTGCAGGAGGCCTGCTGGTCGATACCATAGGCTGGCCCTGTTTATTTTCAACTCCTTTTAATCATTGGGATAGTGCTAACACACTCGTCTCACGCTTTGCCATCGAAATGGCCAAGGTTCGCATCTTGGCCGAGGAGTCTTTAGGCGCCAATCCTCAACTGTACGTCTCTATTCACCCAGCGATGATTAGGTACCCTAGTTGTTAAACGATTGGTTGGTCGTATTCCAGGGAAACTAGCGGTTAAGGCTTCCCATGGGAAAGTAAAGCTCTCGGCCTGCTTACAGAAGTCAGCAGTCGTTTCTGCCTGTCGCCACCTGCGCAACAAAAAACAAAATGTATCTGTAAATCTACTCTAGAAATATGTAAACTATTTGCTTCAGCAATGCTAGCTTGCAGCCTATTTCACGCGTCAACAATCCAATTTCCAAACAAGTATTTCCCTAAACTCCGACTTCACTCCTTTTATGCTAACTCTGTCTCTCGGCACCAGCCTATTTTATTAGGTTTCCTCTGCTGTCAGGCGTTTCCACTTTCCTAATTATCCTCGATGTTTGTCTACACAATTGTGGTTAGTAGTGTTCAGGTTTATATCCTGAAAATTGTTTTACTTAATTGCTTGGAACTCGACATTAAAGTTGGTGCCGGGGCGATGAAGGGGCAAGGGGAGGCGTGAGGGACAGGGCAAGGGACAGGTCGTGGAAGGCGTGAGGGAAGGAGTAAGGGACGGGGCGACGGAAGGTGAGAGACACAACTGCAGCTGTTGGTGCAGCTGCAGTTGCCGATGCTGTAGGTGTTGCTCCCGCCGCCTCCTGATAGGGGTTCTTGTACTCAGGTGCCAGGGTGAATGGTCTGCTCTGCACCCCGGACTCTTCCCAGAATGACATCTTTTCTGAAGGCTCAAGCTCGCCCTAATGGCGCGATGGCCATGCCACGGAAGCTCCACCGACACCTGGTTACTGGAGCAGAACTTGTGCTTATACGAGAGTAAACAGTTGAAATGATCACCGAGCTGTGGATTAATGCCTAGATGCACACTGAGAAGTAATGCGTTGGCGAGATCTATGCAACTTGCAGACCGCAGCGTATCTTGACGCTGGCATGCGTCACTGGACAGCTGGTGGGGGTGACGCTGGCATGAGTCACTGGACAGCTGGTGGGGGTGACGCTGGCATGAGTCACTGGGCAGCTGGTGGGGGTGACGCTGGCGTGCGTCACTGGGCAGCTGATGGGGGTGACGCTGGCCAGTGACAGTTGGTCCACGGGCAAGGTGGGGGGGGGGGTGACGAGGGTTGCTTGCTAGCTGACAGTGTCTGTGGTTGGGTGAGGTCTAGCTCCCTATGCCCCGCCGACCACCCTTCCTGTACCTGTTGCGTTACAACTTAACTATTTTGACCTTGAATCTGATTTTATAGTTGTGGGTGGAGGTGGCTTCCACAACTTCTTCGTTCAGCGCACTCCACGTATTGACTACTCGTACCGGGTACAAGCAATTCCTTATATATCTTAGGCTCATTTGCATTCCCAGCTTCCACCTGTGTCCTCTTCTCCTGCTTTCTACCAATCTCAAAAGGCTATTGAGATTGATAGAAAGCACTATTTCCCTCAACTTTATCTATTTTCCTCCGGATCATGTATGTTGTGATCATATCCTCTCTGTTCCTTCTATCCTCTAGAGTTGTGAGATTTAGTTACATTCGTGTATTCTGGAACCAAATCTCACAACCCTAGGATTGAAGGAACAGAGAGGGTTATGATCACAACATACAAGATCCAGAGGGAAATAGTAATCAAGCAATTACATACTACACCAAAACATGCAATAGAACTTGTTCGCCCATGCTTTTAACTTCTCAATGAACATCATTCGAAAGGACATTACATTTCTATCCAATGGGTCCCAGCACACTGTGCAATACCCCCACAATGAACTTTTAGAGCAGCCAGCAAAAGCAATGCACGATGCAATTCACATCACACATCCAGTTCCTCATATTGCACAAAAAAGGGACCTTAAAAGCTTCCATAACACAATATTGTTCAGCGAAATGATAAACGTCATGCGCCCTCAATGCACTACGGAACCATTAGAATGACATGGAGAAACTTGTGAACGTGTCACGAACATAGAGAAATAAATATAACAATGACCAGACTAAGGGAGGGACAGGCCACACTATAGCAGCTGGCGACCATCAACACAGAACATTCACAAGTGAACTCTGCATCTAATTCAATATTCCAGAGACTACTGGTCACCTTGACCGCTTCAATCATCATAGTGCCCTAATTCATATCTCATAAGGACTCATCACCCTCAAAGCACCTTTCGGTATCAAGCATATATTAAAGGGAGGAGATCTTTCACC
Organism: Procambarus clarkii; assembly: GCF_040958095.1. NCBI lineage: Eukaryota > Metazoa > Arthropoda > Malacostraca > Decapoda > Cambaridae > Procambarus > Procambarus clarkii. The sequence continues at coordinate 19,303,584 of NC_091156.1, forward strand.
ACATATAAAATAACAAATTGCCAAAGCATTGGCTAAATATTTCCAGTTCAAAAAAAGTTAGGTCACATTTGCCCTGTTCATATACCTCAAACCATCGTGACAATCATAGGAAGCAAATTCCTAACTACAAAAGCAACAACTATCAGCTGACGCCATAAACAAAACACCCAACCCTCGCCCACAAGTGCATCACGTCTACACCTGACTCCTCGCTCCGGCTTCACATGAAATCAACAACAACAGTAGAATTTCCGAGCCTGGCCCCGAGCCTGGCCCCGAGCCTGGCCACGAGCCTGGCCCCGAGCCTGGCCCCGAGCCTGGCCCCGAGCCTGGCCCCGAGCCTGGCCCCGAGCCTGGCCCCGAGCCTGGCCCCGAGCCTGGCCCCGAGCCTGGCCCCGAGCCTGGCCCCGAGCCTGGCCCCGAGCCTGGCCCCGAGCCTGGCCACGGGGACGCGTCTCCTGCCACCACCGCACACCGGCAGGACGGTTCCTTCCTGACAACAGCGCCTCGTACCGCTAAGACGAGAAGGAGCGAAGGTTGGTCGCTGGGCAGGTTAGAGTCAGGCTCATTAGGAACCGCTGGCGTTTGTTTTGGCAGTGGTGGTGTGTTTGTATGGGGGGAAGGCCCAGATATGGAGTATCTGGGAGAGCAAGGGAGAGAAGAGCTGGGGTGTCGGGGGGGGGGGGGGAGAACTAGGGGTGTGGGGGAGGGTAGCAGGGCGGGGAGTTGGGGAGAGTAGCAAGGCTGGGGTGTGAGTAGCAGGGCGGGGGTGTGGGGGGAGGGTAGCAGGGTGGGGGTGTGGGGGGAGGGTTGCAAGACTAGGGTGTGTGAGGGGAGAACTGGGGGTGTGGGGGAGGGTAGCAGGGTAATTGGGTGTGGGGGGGAGAACTGGGGTGTGGGGGGGGGGGGGAGAACTGGGGTGTGGGGGGGGGGAGAACTGGGGTGTGGGGGGAGGGTAGCAGGGCGGGGGTGAACTGGGGGTGTGGGAGATATGTATGTATGTATGTATGTATGTATGTATGTATGTATGTATGTATGTATGTGTGTGTGTTTGTGTGTGTGTGTGTGTGTGTGTGTGTGTGTGTGTGTGTGTGTGTGTGTGTGTGTGTACTCACCTAATTGTACTCACCTAATTGTGCTTGCGGGGGTTGAGCTCTGGCTCTTTGGTCCCGCCTCTCAACCGTCAATCAACTGGTGTACAGATTCCTGAGCCTATTGGGCTCTATCATATCTACATTTGAAACTGTGTATGGAGTCAGCCTCCACCACATCACTTCCTAATGCATTCCATTTACTAACTACTCTGACACTGAAAACGTTCTTTCTAACGTCTCTGTGGCTCATTTGGGTACTCAGCTTCCACCTGTGTCCCCTTGTTCGCGTCCCACCAGTGTTGAATAGTTCATCCTTGTTTACCCGGTCGATTCCCCTGAGGATTTTGTAGGTTGTGATCATGTCCCCCCTTACTCTTCTGTCTTCGTGTCGTGAGGTGCATTTCCCGCAGCCTTTCCTCATAACTCATGCCTCTTAGTTTAGTAAGCTACTAGTCTAGTAGCATACCTTTGGACTTTTTCCAGCTTCGTCTTGTGCTTGACAAGGTACGGGCTCCATGCTGGGGCCGCATACTCCAGGATTGGTCTTACATATGTGGTGTACAAGATTCTGAATGATTCCTTACACAGGTTCCTGAACGCCGTTCTGATGTTAGCCAGCCTCGCATATGCCGCAGACGTTATTCTCTTTATGTGGGCTTCAGGAGACAGGTTTGGTGTGATATCAACTCCTAGATCTTTCTCTCTGTCTGTTTCATTAAGTACTTCATCTCCTATTCTGTATCCTGTGCCTGGCCTCCTGTTTCCACTGCCTAGTTTCATTACTTTGCATTTACTCGGGTTGAACTTCAACAGCCATTTGTTGGACCATTCACTCAGTCTATCCAGGTCATCTTGTAGCCTCCTACTATCATCCTCTGTTTCAATCCTCCTCATAATTTTTGCATCGTCGGCAAACATTGAGAGGAACGAATCTATACCCTCTGGGAGATCATTTACATATACCAGAAACAGTATAGGTCCAAGGACTGACCCCTGCGGGACTCCACTTGTGACGTCTCGCCAATCTGAGACCTCACCCCTCACACAGACTCGTTGTCTCCTGTTGCTTAGGTATTCCTCTATCCACCGGAGTACCTTCCCTCTCACTCCAGCCTGCATCTCCAACTTTCGCACTAGCCTCTTGTGTGGTACTGTATCAAAGGCTTTCTGATAATCCAAAAATATGCAGTCTGCCCACCCTTCTCTTTCTTGCCTTATTTTTGATGCCTGGTCGTAGAATTCAAGTAACCCTGTGAGGCAGGACCTGCCATCCCTGAACCCATGTTGATGCTGTGTTACAAAGTTCCTTCGCTCCAGATGCTCCACTAGTCTTTTTCGCACAATCTTCTCCATCAGCTTGCATGGTATGCAGGTTAGGGACACTGGCCTGTAGTTCAGTGCCTCCTGTCTATCCCCTTTCTTGTATATCGGGACTACGTTAGCTGCTTTCCAAATATCTGGCAGTTCCCCTGTCTGTATGTCTGTCTGTCTGTCTGTGTGTGCGTGTGTGTGCGTGTGTGCGCGTGCGTGCGTGTGCGTGTGCGTGCGTGTGCGTGCGTGCGTGCGCGTGCGTGCGTGCGTGTGCGTGCGTGTGCGTGCGTGCGCGTGTGCGTGCGTGTGCGTGTGCGTGCGTGTGCGCGCGTGCGTGCGCGCGCGTGCGCGCATGCTCGCTGTGTTAATAGTGTGATTGGCGTGACTCGTCCCTGATCCTATGGGTCTTGAGAGTATTTACATAGAAACCATAACTTCCTTACCCCCCTAACACGCTACCCTCCCCCCCCCCTCACAACCTCCACACGGAAGTTCGTCAACTCTGCACATCTGGGCTCCCCCGGGGGGGGGGGGGGGGCGTGTCTTCAGGTATATCTGGCCGTAAACATTAGAGCCAGATTAGTTAATGTCAAGTTCTGAGAAGCGGTTCACGAGTTTGTTGAGTTTATAACACGTGCTCGGCCCAGGCCGGGGAGGGGGTCAGGGCGGCAGGCCCGTCCCCCCCCCCCCCCAAGTACACAACGACGCAACGGAGGAAATTGGACCATTAGACTGGCCATGGACAGATATGAAATCAAAACTTATAAATCTCAGGATATAAAGTATCTCGAGACGGTACCGAGTGCGTATATTCACGTGCCCACCGGGAATATATATCCTCAACACAGTATATATATCTACCAGCCGGTGGTGAGACTTTTGTTGCACTGTTACAGAGTGAGGCCCTCAAGCGCTGGATTTGAGGGCCTCACTGTGCCCTCCCTCGTGTGGATTTGAAGTGCAGCGTCAAGAAAAATAATTTAGAATAATGGGTGAAGAGTGAACGAGACTGAGAGACTGACCTTGAAGAGCGCGAGCTTGGCGTCGGCCTCCTCCTTGGTGATGGAGGTCCTGGAGCCGCGGCTGGAGGCGTTGGAGACGTCGCTGCGGGCGTCGGTGTCTCCCCCACCGCCGTCCTCCCCGAAGACCTCGTCGTCAGCGGCGCCGCCCGTCACGTCCCCGTCCACACTGTCCACCACGATGCTGAAGGAGCCCGCACACAGGATCTCAGTGGACCGCGAACGGACCGGCCCGCGGGCCACTAGTGCTGCCGCCATATTAATTGTGGCGACGAATGGGCAACACTTAAGATAGAAAAAAAGCGGGGCACTGGAGGCCTCGCGAATACCTGTGCAGGTAAACCTCAAGCTGCACTTACACAGGCTATGTATGTCTCTCCCCACAGGCCGCTGTGAGCACTTGCAAGGTACCGCGTTAAGTGCTTGTTGAACACTTGTTTACAAGTTGGTGACTGCGTTGGTGACTGCGCTGGTGCCCGCACGAGGTAAACACCGCCTAAGCTGCACCAACAGATCTCCGAACCATTCACCAAGAGCTGGCGTGCCTGTGTGTGCTCGACAGGTCACCAGGAAGATTAATAACCTCAGGGGCTCAAGCGTGTCCGTCTCGTGATCGTTAGAAGTCTCTGAGCAGTGACCTTCCCCCTGTATATCGTCAACGTTTAGTGAATATTAAGACCGTGTGTGTTACTGGCTCGATGGTGGAGGCGAGAGGGAGGCAGGGAGAGTATTTTCAGGTTGTTGCTGAGTCGGGTTGAAGGTGGTAAGTGTGCCAAGAGGGTCGGTAGAGGTGTGCAGTGGTCAGCAAGGGAGGCGCGAGGGTGTGTGAGCTGCGCGGGAGCCTGAGCTAGACTGAGCTTGCGGCGCCAGCGGCCGGCGACAGTCACTTGTTGGTTAACGCCGCCATCACTAGTGCCACACTCCCCTCCTCCAGATTATGCCTTATCACTAATGTCTGCTGAATTATAGACGCTCTGGGACGCTGCGGTGTGGAGACGCGAGAGAGTGGTACACTAGGAGCGAGGGAAAGATCATAGATGGAAAGATTGTGCGGGTGTTGGGTGTAGGGTGGGAGGCGGGGGGAGCTTGGCAACACTGTGGCGCCCGGGCCGGCGCTCTCCAGAGTGAAGTTGCGTGCGTCACTCTTCTGGTGCGTTGTCCGGGGACAAGTGTGGGCGGCCCTCCTGCGTCCTACACACTCCAAGGTGTCCCTCTTGTCCTACACCCTCCAAGGTGTCCCTCGTGTCCTACACCCTCCAAGGTGTCCCTCGTGTCCTACACCCTCCAAGGTGTCCCTCGTGTCCTACACCCTCCAAGGTGTCACTCTTGTCCTACACCCTCCAAGGTGTCCCTCGTGTCCTACACCCTCCAAGGTGTCCCTCGTGTCCTACACCCTCCAAGGTGTCCCTCGTGTCCTACACCCTCCAAGGTGTCCCTCGTGTCCTACACCCTCCAAGGTGTCCCTCGTGTCCTACACCCTCCAAGGTGTCCCTCGTGTCCTACACCCTCCAAGGTGTCCCTCTTGTCCTACACCCTCCAAGGTGTCCCTCTTGTCCTACACCCTCCAAGGTGTCCCTCTTGTCCTACACCCTCCAAGGTGTCCCTCGTGTCCTACACCCTCCAAGGTGTCCCTCGTGTCCTACACCCTGCAATATGTCTAACAACTTTTCACAGTAATCCTCAAATAGATTGTATTTCCTCGGGAGATGAAGAGAAGGCAGAGAACAAGACCAGAATTTTGTAACTATTATATTTACTTTATAATATTCTCAAACACACACACACATATGTTTGTATATATATATATATATATATATATATATATATATATATATATATATATATATATATATATATATATATATATATATATATATATATATATATATATGTCGTACCTAATAGCCAGAACGCACTTCTCAGCCTACTATTCAAGGCCCGATTTGCCTAATAAGCCAAGTTTTCATGAATTAATGTTTTTTCGTCTACCTAACCTACCTAACCTAACCTAACCTAGCTTTTTTTGGCTACCTAACCTAACCTTACCTATAAATATAGGTTAGGTTAGGTTAGGTAGGGTTGGTTAGGTTCGGTCATATATCTACGTTAATTTTAACTCCAATAAAAAAAAAATTGACCTCATACATAGAGAAAAGGGTTGCTTTATCATTTCATAAGAAAAAAATTATAGTAAATATATTAATTCAGGAAAACTTGGCTTATTAGGCAAATCGGGCCTTGAATAGTAGGCTGAGAAGTGAGTTCTGGCTACTAGGTACGACATATATATATATATATATATATATATATATATATATATATATATATATATATATATGTATATGTCGTACCTAGTAGCCAGAACGCACTTCTCGGCCTACTATGCAAGGCCCGATTTGCCTAATAAGCCAAGTTTTCATGAATTAATATATTTTCTCTAATTTTTTTCTTATGAAATGATAAAGCTACCCATTTCATTATGTATGAGGCCAATTTTTTTTATTGGAGTTAAAATTAACGTAGATATATGACCGAACCTAACCAACCCTACCTAACCTAACCTAACCTATCTTTATAGGTTAGGTTAGGTTAGGCAGCCGAAAAAGTTAGGTTAGGTTAGGTTAGGTTAGGTAGGTTAGGTAGTCGAAAAACAATTATTTCATGAAAACTTGGCTTATTAGGCAAATCGGGCCTTGCATAGTAGGCTGAAAAGTGCGTTCTGGCTACTAGGTACGACATATATATATCAGACTACGAGAAAGGAGTAAGACAGGAATTTCCTTAAATACTTTTGTTTTAATAATATATCTTCAAAAGAATGGATTTACAATACAGTGATGTGGATATATCAGTAGGAATGAGGTGAGATGAGAAAAAATGTCTTTAATGAGATAAGGGGATATTAATATGGTATTATTAAGATAAATGTGAATCAGTAATCCTACTGAAATTGCCCTTTAACTGATCAATCAAAAATGGATGTAAATTATACAAATCACTAATAATGATAAAAAATACATGATTTTGTATTCTGTATTAAAGCAGATTCAATAATGTTTCAATTGAATTTTTTTACAATTCGCTATTGAAGAAGTCCTCTCCCAGTCAATTTGGTTAGAACTTTCTTACAAATAAACAAACAAAACATTAGATAATTGGCTTTGTCTTTCAGAGTATTTATGTTGCGAAATTCTAAATGTCAAATCTTTGGATGTTTGCCGTATATAGAAGTTATTACTGTCTTTTCATGATATTTTGTAAATGATACAATTATCACTACGAGGATACCTGATCAACCTGGCTGTGACTCATACGTCAGGCTGCGAGCAGTCGCGTCTAACAGCCTGGTTGATCAGTCCAGCAACCAGGAGGCCTGGTCGACGACCGGGCCGCGGGGACACTAAGCCCCGGAAGCACCTCAAGGTAGAAGCACCTCAAGGTAGGGCTGTTTATAAGTAACAGTTTTCCAACAGTATTTTCGTCATTAACCAATACATGTATCAAAAAGTTTCAAGGTCTTGATACTATTTTCGAATCCGTAAAAATGTGGTAAACATAAAAAACATTTTTTTGCGAATTTTCTCACTGCATATATTATTATAATATGTACGATGTGCTTTGGTACGGCAAACTTCCAAAAAACTCAGTGGATAACAAAGCTTGAGACCAATAGAATCAATATTCTTAAAATCTTCATCTAAGAATTCTGGACTAACAACCCGAAAAGCTCTTAGAAACATAGAGGAAAAAATTTATTGTTTCACATTGTATCTATGCCCTGAGAAATAATGAACATGAGATAAATTATTCGTAGACTTTCTGTAAACACTAAACTTTAGTGACAAATCTTCCCTTTGAATAAGTATATTTAAGAATTGCAAACATCTATCAATTTCAGTCTATATTAAATTTTATTGAGGTGACTTGATCATTAAGTTTAGCTACAAATTCGTCTGAATTTACATTTGTGGACTAAATACACAAAACACCAACATATCTAAATAATGAAATGATTCTAGGAGTTATTTTTGAAAAAAACAAAATATATCGAAAAATTCCAAATACACGTTTGAAAGCAATGGCGATAAAGGATTTCCCATTGCCATGTCAAAAGTCTCTAAATAATACTCATTATTAAAAGTAAATTTACATTCGTTTATACACAGCTTAAAGAGATTGACAATAATATCAGACAGAGGTAATACATGGGTCATTAATTCATGAGCAAAGTAATCAAGAATATCATCAACCGGCACCTTTATAAACAAAAAACAAACGTCAAAACTGATTAACCTGACATCAGGATTGATTTAACACTATTCAGTTTGTTAACTAATCCAATAGATTTGGTCAAATGAGAAGAGGAAATAGTTCCTAACAATTATGGGACAGGATTTTAGTGAGCCATTTAGAAAGCTTGTAAGAAATGGATCCCACAGAACTGATGAGAGGCCTCATGGGATAGTTAGGCTTATGGGTCTTGACAAGGCCTTAGATATATGGTAATGAGGTACTAAATTGATTAAGAAGATCTTTATGGCTTCTTAAAAACTTCCTCAAGCTGCTATTGAAGGACTTGATAATGTCATCAAGAGGATTTTTTCTGAGTTTGGTGTATGTAGAAGAATCTTGGCGGAGATCATTCATTTTGGAAATACATTCCTCCTCGTTTAAAATAACAACAGAGCTGGCTGTGTCAGCCTTTGTTTTGTGAATGGAGGGGTCGGCTTCTAGCTCCTGTAAGCTTCGTCTCAACCTTTCAGGGAAATGTTTGTTTGAGAAGTCAACATTGAACTATAAACAATACCTCTAACCAAGTTTGAGTTTTGCTGAGAGAGAATGCTTTGTTTTTCAAGCTGTATCAATGAACTAGAAATTTTAACCACAGAAAGTTGATTTGAAGTGGCAAATGACATACCATAACCTATAGCGGTAACCACATTTTCACTTATCGGTTTATATGATAAATTCATCACATTGTTTGGATTAGATTTCTTTGTCCAATCATTATTTTTTATCAGACTTTCTAACGTTTTAGAATATTTTGTAACTGATGTATTTTTCTATGTAGGTCACTGTAGATTTCATCCATCAGAGAATTTTTCCGGTCAGAAAGTATGATGTGAGGAAAGATTCTTTTTGCTGTATGCAAGTTTTTGAAAATAGAACGTTCACTTGATTTTGTAACTTCAGTGTTACTGAGGGCGAAGATACAATGTGAAACAAACATTTTGTTCCTTTATGGATCTAAGAGTTCTTGCGGTTGTTAGCCCAGAATTCTTTGATGAAGAGTTTAAGAATATTGATTCTATTGGTCTCAAGCTTTGTTATCCACTGAGTTTTTTGGAAGTTTATCGTACCAAAGCACATCGAACATATTGTAATAATATATGCAGTGAGAAAATTCGTCCAAGAATGTGCTTTGTTTACCATATTTTTCTGTGTTCGAAAATATTATCAAGGCCTTGAAACTTTGTTAGACATGTATTGTTCAATTACGAAAATACTGTTGGAAAAGTACTAGTTGGAAACAGTCCTCGTAGTGATGATTATGTAATTTACAATATAATTTGAAAAGATTGTTATAGGTTCTTTATAGGGCAAACATCCAATGATTTGAAATTTAGAATTTTCCAACATAAATACCCTGTAAGACATGGCCAATTGTCAAATGCTTTGTTTATTTGTCAGAAAGTTCTCCCCTAATTGACTGGGAGATGACTTCTTCAATAACGGTTTGTAAAAGCATTTTCAATAGGAACATTATTGAATCTGGTTTAATACAGATTACAAAGTCATGTAATTTGAACTATAACAGTGAATTGAATCATTTAGATCCATTTTTGATTGATCAGTTAAAGGGCGATTTAAGTAGAATCATTGATACCCATTCATCCCAATAATGCCCTATTAATAATATCCCCTTATCTCTTTAAAGACATTGTTTCTCACCTCAAATCATTCCTGCCTATATAGCCACACTATTGCATTGTAAATTTATCTTTCTAAAGATGTATTATTAAATACGAACGTACACAAAAAAAATCTTTCGTTCGTGGTTTAACATTTTCACATTGTTTATCATGTGTTAATTTCTCCGTGATATACACACACACTATATATATATATATATATATATATATATATATATATATATATATATATATATATATATATATATATATATATATATATATATATATATATATATATATAATGTCGTACCTAGTAGCCAGAACGCACTTCTCAGCCTACTATGAAAGGCCCGATTTGCCTAATAAGGCAAGTTTTCCTGGATTAATATATTTTCTCTAATTTTTTTCTTATGAAATGATAAAGCTACCCATTTCTTTATGTAAGAGGTCAATTTTTTTTTAATGGAGTTAAAATTAACGTAGATATATGACCGAACCTAACCAACCCTACCTAACCTAACCTAACCTATCTTTATAGGTTAGGTTAGGTTAGGTAGCCGAAAAAAGTTAGGTTAGGTTAGGTTAGGTAGGTTAGGTAGTTGAAAAACAATTAATTCATGAAAACGTGGCTTATTAGGCAAATCGGGCCTTGCATAGTAGGCCGAGAAGTGCGTTCTGGCTACTAGGTACGACATATATATATATATATATATATATATATATATATATATATATATATATATATATATATATATATATATATATATATATATATATATATATATATATATATATAATGTATATATATATACATATTGTAAAAAAATTCCTTTATTGCCACCCTATCAATTGCCTGCAAGTATTCTATTCACCCGGGTGGGTCTGATGGACTAATCATCAAGCCAATTTTTGGTAAAAAATATTTAGTGTTGGTGATAATATTTCAAGCCATGATTTGTTGCTGCATTTTGACCTTAAACTGAAGGAAATCGAGCAATTAAGTACCCTTATTATTTTTTATTTGCCGACGACTGCGCAATTGCAGCATTATTGAGGAATTGTAATTTTTTTCGTTTTTAATGAAAGCGTAAAAATGCCAAATAAATTAAATACAGTAATTGAAAGTTATATAAATAAAATGAATATTGTCTGGAAAATTGAAATTTCAAAACTGTATTTTGAGTTTATTCGTTGCTATCTTCTTCTCTACGTTGTTCTTCGTTACCATCCTCTTCTCTACGTTGTTCTACGTTACCATCCTCTTCTCTACGTTGTTCTTCGTTACCATCTTCTTCTCTACGTTGTTCTTCGTTACCATCTTCTTCTCTACGTTGTTCTTCGTTACCATCTTCTTCTCTACGTTGTTCTTCGTTACCAACCTCTTCTCTACGTTGTTCTACGTTACCATCCTCTTCTCTACGTTGTTCTACGTTACCAACCTCTTCTCTACATTGTTCTTCGTTACCAACCTCTTCTCTACGTTGTTCTTCGTTACCAACCTCTTCTCTACGTTGTTCTTCGTTACCAACCTCTTCTCTACGTTGTTCTTCGTTACCATCCTCTTCTCTACGTTGTTCTTCGTTACCAACCTCTTCTCTACGTTGTTCTTCGTTACCATTCTCTTCTCTACGTTGTTCTTCGTTACTGTCCTCTATTCAACGATATTCTTCATCTTATTTTGATATATATTTGAGACTATACATACGTAAATAGGCTTTACAAAGGTAGTTTTATAAATGCTGAGTATGTATACTCGGTATAAATTGGATTGGGTACATTTTAAAGCTATCAATACCATTTAATAATGGTATACCATTATTACAGTTTCGGGCAATACCATTGCCCGAAATGCTATGCTCGTATTAGTGGCTTTAGGTATTGTATGCACTACCTCTATCTTTAAATCAAACAGAATGTTTGTACTGTAACGCTGCAACTATGTATGTACGTTTTCCTAAATAAATTATTATTATTATTATTATTATTATTATTATTATTATTATTATTATTATTATTATTATTATTATTTAACTCCTTGGTGTTGGAGGGTAACCTGTTCCCCTCGCCAACCTCTCTGATGAATCTACAATTCCCAGAATTTTTGTTGGAGCTGAACTTTATATCTGAGGATATATATCTTATATGTTGTGCGGTTATTACTTTGTTTATTAGTTTCACGTCCTCGCTTATATTTCCTATATTGATACATCTTCCTCGGGTCTCTGCAGGAAATGCAGGCTGAGCGTTTTCAACTTTTCCTGGTATAGAAGGTCTCAAATACCAGGAATTCTCGATATTCTCGAATTCTCATTCTCGTTACACTGGAATTTCTAGACGGAGGGGGGGGGGGGGAGGACTAATCTATTATCATTCTCTAATACGGTGGTTAGATCTGGACGGCATAGTTCATGTGGAGACCTTCAAGGGGGGGAAATAGAATTGGGAGGGGGGGGGGATAATTGTGCATTTCTTGGTGACGCTTCTGGTTAAAACTTCACCAATCTATTCGCTTTACTGCGTACGTTGATTCCAGGCAACTGTAGTCATGACTCTTGTTCTACCTTTGAGCTAAGAGGTAAGGTGCGCTGCTTCGAGTCACCTCATTAATTGATCCAATTGATTTTTATCTTTCTGTTAAGTTATTCAGTCTGGTTAGATCTTTCCGAAGTTCTATCAAGTCCTCACTGGAATTCACAATTCTCTACACACTTCTCTGTTGTATGTAAATTTGCTGTTTAAACTGAGGGATTTTTATGATTCCTGGTCGAGGACCGGGCCGCGGGAACGCTAAGCCTCGAAACCATCTCAAGGTAACCCGAATATGTTGGTCGAGGACACACATCATGAACAACAAAGGCCCCCAAACACACCCCTGAGGTACACTAGTGGCATTTCTCCACCGTGACCTCATCCTGTGTATGGCAACATTCACCTTCAGGTCCTTCAACCACGATACGTTACAACTGAAAACTTAACCTCCATCCCGTAGGCTTCAGCCTGTTCATACCAGCTCTTTGTGGGTACAGTGCCGAAGATCTTCCTAAAGTCAAGATATAAAACATTTTGCTGCTACTGTCGACTGCCTCGCAAGATACGTATGTAGGAGAGGAGACTTGTGAGACAAGATCTCCCTCTTGAGACAGTGGTGAGTCTCTACTCTGGTCTCGTGGGGTCGAGAGGTTATATTGAATTCACTATTAAAGTTTCAACAAAAATCTCAATGATCGAGACCATCTTAATAAAACTATAGTTTACAGCTTCAGACTATAGATAGTAGCGTCATATTATAGTATGCAGCATAAGACTATACAGTTTGAAGCATCAGAGTTCAGTCCGAAGCATTCGACTACAGTTTGAAGCATCAGACTTCAGTCTGAAGCATTCGACTACAGTTTGCAGCGTCAAACTATATTTAGTAGCATCCGACTACAATTAGTAGCATCAGACTAGAGTATGCATCATCAGACTCCACAGTTAGCAAATACAGCATCAGACTACAGCATACAGTATAAGGCTGTAGTATGCATCTAGGGGCCCCTGACCCTGGTGTAGAGTATTAGGACCATGGCGGTCAGGCAGGCGGCACTAATGCCTAGACAGATTTACAGTATACATAAATCAGTGAGTTGGGGTTCGACTCTGCATGCCTTCACTCGCCTGCTCAACACCTCATTTGCGACCCCCAATTTATTTGTTTTGAATTGTTAGTTTGTTTTAATTTTATCAGATTTATTAACCTGTTTTATTGCTACATTTATTTTCGCGGCAATTTCTGAATGTTACTGACATCTACAGTGTCTCACAGTGAGGCACAGTAGATGTTTAGCGTATTGATATACGTTTTGTTATTTATTAGATGACCTGTGTATACCAGCAGGGACCCATGTACAACAGCAGGACCTGGGTGTAGGACCCACCACAACACCAGCAGGGGCCCATGTACAACAGCAGGACCTGGGTGTAGGACCCACCACAACACCAGCAGGGGCCCATGTACAACAGCAGGACCTGGGTGTAGGACCCACCACAACACCAGCAGGGACCCATGTACAACAGCAGGACCTGGGTGTAGGACCCACCACAACACCAGCAGGACCTGGGTGTAGGACCCACCACAACACTAGCAGGGCCTGGGTGTAGGACCCCCCACAACACCAGCAGGGACCCATGTACAACAGCAGGACCTGGGTGTAGGACCCACCACAACACCAGCAGGGACCCATGTACAACAGCAGGACCTGGGTGTAGGACCCCCCACAACACCAGCAGGGACCCATGTACAACAGCAGGACCTGGGTGTAGGACCCACCACAACACCAGCAGGGGCCCATGTACAACAGCAGGACCTGGGTGTAGGACTCACCACAACACCAGCAGGGGCCCATGTACAACAGCAGGACCTGGGTGTAGGACCCACCACAACACCAGCAGGGACCCATGTACAACAGCAGGACCTGGGTGTAGGACCCACCACAACACCAGCAGGGGCCCATGTACAACAGCAGGACCTGGGTGTAGGACCCACCACAACACCAGCAGGGGCCCATGTACAACAGCAGGACCTGGGTGTAGGACCCACCACAACACCAGCAGGGACCCATGTACAACAGCAGGACCTGGGTGTAGGACCCACCACAACACCAGCAGGGGCCCATGTACAACAGCAGGACCTGGGTGTAGGACCCACCACAACACCAGCAGGGGCCCATGTACAACAGCAGGACCTGGGTGTAGGACTCACCACAACACCAGCAGGGGCCCATGTACAACAGCAGGACCTGGGTGTAGGACCCACCACAACACTAGCAGGGCCTGGGTGTAGGACCCCCCACAACACCAGCAGGGACCCATGTACAACAGCAGGGCCTGGGTGTAGGACCCACCACAACACCAGCAGGGACCCATGTACAACAGCAGGACCTGGGTGTAGGACCCCCCACAACACCAGCAGGGGCCCATGTACAACAGCAGGACCTGGGTGTAGGACCCACCACAACACCAGCAGGGGCCCATGTACAACAGCAGGACCTGGGTGTAGGACCCACCACAACACTAGCAGGGCCTGGGTGTAGGACCCCCCACAACACCAGCAGGGACCCATGTACAACAGCAGGGCCTGGGTGTAGGACCCACCACAACACCAGCAGGGGTCCATGTACAACAGCAGGACCTGGGTGTAGGACCCCCCACAACACCAGCAGGGGCCCATGTACAACAGCAGGACCTGGGTGTAGGACCCACCACAACACCAGCAGGGGCCCATGTACAACAGCAGGACCTGGGTGTAGGACCCCCCACAACACCAGCAGGGACCCATGTACAACAGCAGGACCTGGGTGTAGGACCCACCACAACACCAGCAGGGGCCCATGTACAACAGCAGGACCTGGGTGTAGGACCCACCACAACACCAGCAGGGGCCCATGTACAACAGCAGGACCTGGGTGTAGGACTCACCACAACACCAGCAGGGGCCCATGTACAACAGCAGGACCTGGGTGTAGGACCCACCACAACACCAGCAGGACCTGGGTGTAGGACCCACCACAACACTAGCAGGGCCTGGGTGTAGGACCCCCCACAACACCAGCAGGGACCCATGTACAACAGCAGGACCTGGGTGTAGGACCCCCCACAACACCAGCAGGGACCCATGTACAACAGCCGGGCCTGGGTGTAGGACCCACCACAACACCAGCAGGACCTGGGTGTAGGACCCACCACAACACCAGCACAAAGCTCATGAAGGAATATGTTGTATCAAGATTTAAATCCAAGTGATAAATTAAGCGTTGCTCTATGCACTTAGTGTTAATTGTCGCTCTGGCTTAAGCTGGAACTTATGCAGATAATTATTTTGTAATTATTTGCCACTGAAATGTTAATATTAAGCTCAGCAATACAAGTGATCCACATTGCAGGTCAATATTGTAGTCACATACACGTTTCCAGCAGAGAGTGAAGCGTCGTGTGCCTCCAAGTGTTACTTTCAAGGCCGTCAGGCGCCCTAATACACAGTCCTCAGCGGCACCCTAAACCTCCAAGGCCAAGAGAGGCGGTGGAACAAGAGAGGCGGTGGGAACAAGAGAGGCGGTGGGAACAAGAGAGGCGGTGGAACAAAAGAGGCGGTGGAACAAGAGAGGCGGGGAACAAGAGAGGCGGTGGAACAAGAGAGGCGGTGGAACAAGAGAGGCGGTGGAACAAGAGAGGCGGTGGGAACAAGAGAGGCGGTGGAACAAGAGAGGCGGTGGAACAAGAGAGGCGGGGAACAATAGAGGCGGTGGGAACAAGAGAGGCGGTGGAACAAGAGAGGCGGTGGAAACAAGAGAGGCGGTGGAACAAGAGAGGCGGTGGAACAAGAGAGGCGGTGGGAACAAGAGAGGCGGTGGAACAAGAGAGGCGGTGGAACAAGAGAGGCGGTGGAACAAGAGAGGCGGTGGAACAAGAGAGGCGGGGAACAAGAGAGGCGGTGGGAACAAGAGAGGCGGTGGAACAAGAGAGGCGGTGGGAACAAGAGAGGCGGTGGGAACAAGAGAGGCGGTGGAACAAGAGAGGCGGTGGAACAAGAGAGGCGGTGGAACAAGAGAGGCGGTGGGAACAAGAGAGGCGGTGGAACAAGAGAGGCGGTGGAACAAGAGAGGCGGGGAACAAGAGAGGCGGTGGAACAAGAGAGGCGGTGGAACAAGAGAGGCGGTGGGAACAAGAGAGGCGGCGGAACAAGAGAGGCAGTGGAACAAGAGAGGCGGTGGAACAAGAGAGGCAGTGGAACAAGAGAGGCGGTGGGAACAAGAGAGGCGGTGGGAACAAGAGAGGCGGTGGGAACAAGAGAGGCGGTGGAACAAGAGAGGCAGTGGAACTAGAGAGGCGGTGGAACAAGAGAGGCGGTGGGAACAAGAGAGGCGATGGAACAAGAGAGGCGGTGGAACAAGAGAGGCAGTGGAACAAGAGAAGAGGTGGGAACAAGAGAGGCGGTGGAACAAGAGAGGCGGTGGAACAAGAGAGGCAGTGGAACAAGAGAGGCGGTGGAACAAGAGAGGCAGTGGAACAAGAGAGGCGGTGGGAACAAGAGAGGCGGTGGAACAAGAGAGGCGGTGGAACAAGAGAGGCGGTGGGAACAAGAGAGGCGGTGGAACAAGAGAGGCAGTGGAACAAGAGAGGCGGTGGAACAAGAGAGGCGGTGGAACAAGAGAGGCGGGGGAACAAGAGAGGCGGTGGAACAAGAGAGGCGGTGGGAACAAGAGAGGCGGTGGAACAAGAGAGGCGGTGGAACAAGAGAGGCGGTGGAACAAGAGAGGCGGGGGAACAAGAGAGGCGGTGGAACAAGAGAGGCGGTGGAACAAGAGAGGCGGTGGAACAAGAGAGGCGGGGAACAAGAGAGGCGGTGGGAACAAGAGAGGCGGTGGAACAAGAGAGGCGGTGGGAACAAGAGAGGCGGTGGAACAAGAGAGGCGGTGGAACAAGAGAGGCGGTGGAACAAGAGAGGCGGTGGAACAAGAGAGGCGGTGGGAACAAGAGAGGCGGTGGAACAAGAGAGGCGGTGGAACAAGAGAGGCGGGGAACAAGAGAGGCGGTGGAACAAGAGAGGCGGTGGAACAAGAGAGGCGGTGGGAACAAGAGAGGCGGTGGAACAAGAGAGGCAGTGGAACAAGAGAGGCGGTGGAACAAGAGAGGCAGTGGAACAAGAGAGGCGGTGGGAACAAGAGAGGCGGTGGGAACAAGAGAGGCGGTGGGAACAAGAGAGGCGGTGGAACAAGAGAGGCAGTGGAACTAGAGAGGCGGTGGAACAAGAGAGGCGGTGGGAACAAGAGAGGCGATGGAACAAGAGAGGCGGTGGAACAAGAGAGGCAGTGGAACAAGAGAAGAGGTGGGAACAAGAGAGGCGGTGGAACAAGAGAGGCGGTGGAACAAGAGAGGCAGTGGAACAAGAGAGGCGGTGGAACAAGAGAGGCAGTGGAACAAGAGAGGCGGTGGGAACAAGAGAGGCGGTGGAACAAGAGAGGCGGTGGAACAAGAGAGGCGGTGGGAACAAGAGAGGCGGTGGAACAAGAGAGGCAGTGGAACAAGAGAGGCGGTGGAACAAGAGAGGCGGTGGAACAAGAGAGGCGGGGGAACAAGAGAGGCGGTGGAACAAGAGAGGCGGTGGGAACAAGAGAGGCGGTGGAACAAGAGAGGCGGTGGAACAAGAGAGGCGGTGGAACAAGAGAGGCGGGGGAACAAGAGAGGCGGTGGAACAAGAGAGGCGGGGAACAAGAGAGGCGGTGGAACAAGAGAGGCGGTGGGAACAAGAGAGGCGGTGGAACAAGAGAGGCGGGGAACAAGAGAGGCGGTGGAACAAGAGAGGCGGGGAACAAGAGAGGCGGGGAACAAGAGAGGCCGCCGACGGGGACCATTGGGGTGTATGATAATAGACTGCGTCCTCTGCCTCATCAATGACTCATTTATATTCAAGGCGTCAATGACCTCTTAGCTCATTATCCCACATTACTGCACCTCCTCGTCAACCACCCCCCCCCCTCAACCACCTCAAGCACCTCCCCCTCAACCACCTCAAGCACCTCCCCTTCAACCACCTCAAGCACCTCCCCCTCAACCACCTCAAGCACCTCCCCCTCAACCACCTCAAGCACCTCCCCTTCAACCACCTCAAGCACCTCCCCCTCAACCACCTCCCCCTCAACTCTCTCAAGCACCTCCCTCTCAAGCACCTCCCCCTCAACCACCTCAAGCACCTCCCCCTCAACCACCTCAAGCACCTCCCCCTCAACCACCTCAAGCACCTCCCCCCTCAACCACCTCAAGCACCTCCCCCTCAACCACCTCCCCCTCAACCACCTCCCCTCAACCACCTCAAGCACCTCCCCTCAACCCCCTTAAGCACCTCCCCCTCAAGCACCTCCCCCTCAACCACCTCAAGCACCTCCCCCTCAACCACCTCCCCCTCAACCACCTCAAGCACCTCCCCCTCAACCACCTCAAGCACCTCCACTCAACCACCTCAAGCACCACCCCCCTCAACCACTGGTACCCCCTCAAGCACCACCCCCTCAACCACTGGTACCCCCTCAAGCACCACCCCCTCAACCACTGCTTCCACCTCAAGCACCACTCCCTCAACCACCTCAAGCACCTCCACTCAACCACCTCAAGCACCACCCCCCTCAACCACTGGTACCCCCTCAAGCACCACCCCCTCAACCACTGGTACCCCCTCAAGCACCACCCCCTCAACCACTGCTTCCACCTCAAGCACTTCCTCCTCAACCACTGGTACCACCTCAAGCCCCACCACCTAAACAGTGGGAGTTTCCTGAGTTGGTGGATTATCGGGTGAAGGGGGTTTCAGGTGGTGTGTGAGCACTCCTAAATTCACCCAAAAACTCCTAGAAACTCCCGTACACTTGTACATAAACTCAAACATCCCGTACACATACCCCCATGTACTCCTACACACACCCAAAGCTTATTTACACCCTAAAACTACTACACAAACATCCAAACTGTTGTTCACATACCTTAGCACTCGTACGCTCACACAAACACTAGTACACACCCAAACACTGGAACACACACCCAAATACTCCTACACACACACACCAAAACAAATCCTACACACACCCAAGCAAGCGTACACTCACATCTCAAACTCTCCTAGTCACACCCAAACACTCCTACACACTCCAATGTATTCGTACACATACACCCAAAATCTCGTACACATCCAACTACTACTACACACACCCAAACACTTACATGCACACTCAAACACATGTACACACACCCAAACACTTATACACACACTCAAACAAACGTACACACACCCAAACACTCGCACACACACATTCCAAGTCGTACTTACACATGAAATAACAAAAGAGGAAGAGAACAAGTCTGGAAGCCACAGTGGAACAGTTAAAATGTACAATTAAATGAACTAGACAGAAAGGTTCAACAAGCTAACTCATTACCCTGAATAAAAATCAGTTATGATACGAGACATGTAGATAGGGATTCATTGACCTAAACGGTCGGCATCTCGGTAGGTGAGGACCAAAAGCTGAAATTCATCTCCGCTGGCACCACTATGAAAATATTCATATGCACTATAAATTCCTCATTAGCACCAAACAGCAACCTAAGTGAATTGGGGCGGGTAGTTACCGTAGAGTGTGACACTATCCCTGACCAGTGCCGACTGGAAAGAATTTACTGACTCCCAACGTTCTGAAAGTACTAGTATAAAAAGCTATGATTTGTTCAGATCTGAAACCTACATCTATGGACAGCACAAAACGTCCACTAGACTGTGCGACACAGTGGTTGCAAGGATCAGGTTGGGTTACCGTTACCTGTGGCAGGTGGCTGCAGGTGACGGGTCTCCCAATCCTGAGCACTCCAGTTGCAAACTCTGTGAGCAGGAACTACGGCATGATCTCCCGCACTGCATCACTGAATGCCCAGTTATTAGACCTTTCAGACCAGTTGGCATGAGGTACCTGGAGCTCTGCAATTACTTTATTCACTCTCGTATTCTTGAAGATATCCTCACAGTATACCCAAAATTTGCCAGTGCAGGCTATTAAACACATGGCTCCGTATGACTAACCATCCTGCGAGATGGGGACTTGTATTACCACTGCTACCTTATTCAATCTTGTGTTGCTGATATCCTCAAAATGCATCCGGAGTCTGCCAGTGCAGACCGCTTATCACATGCCTCTGTATGACTAACCATCCTGTGTGATGGGGATTTTTTAGCATCACCTAGTTAGCTTTTTTTTTGACACACTGTACTCCACTTCATATTGTCTAGGGTAGCTGCACTAATGCAGATGTACCTAATATGTTAATAAAAAAAAAAAAAAGACGTAGTTAGCTTTTTTGACACACTGTACTCCACTTCATATAGTCTAGGGTAGCTGCACTAATGCAGATGTACCTTATGTATTAATAAAAAAAGCCGACTATAGTGGACTAACTGCATGACTAACCATCCTGTGAGAAGGGGATTTTTTTTAGCATCTTGTAGCTAGACACACTAGCCTTGACACACTATGTAAGCCTTTATATAGGCTAGAGTAGCTGTATAAAAACAAATGTATCTAAATATAGTAATAAAAACAATTCCTGGTATTAGTCATTAATGTGATGTACCAATGATTATAATTTTTGTTTAGATGAAATACATTGTAGACTACCTACATCATAGATTCAAATAAAAAACATCGTGATAGGAATATTTGTAATTAATGCTAAAAATGTCATGGAAAATCTGACATGGAGTAGTATTAGAATCCAAGTTCATTAAAACGCTCCACTTCTAACTTGTTCACCAGTACTTTGTATAAACTACTTTGTATAACTACTTAACTAATATAACAGTGAAGCCATAGGGGATATTATTGGTACTCCAAGACACACGAGAATAATTCCCACGAGGGAAGATCTGAGTCGTCCCGCTGTTCCAGAGAGAATCATAAAAGTCAACACAACTTTCAGCATTGAAGTCACGAGTGACCCCAACATTAACACAGCTTTGAGGCGATGAGTCACAATAGGCAACAAATAGGCTCTCTAGCCTATTTATTGCCTGCATCTACGTCCTGATCACAATCGACTTGAGAATGGTCCAGGACGGACCGAAACGTCGTCGTCCCTTCACCTTCTAGTGTGTGGTCTGGTCATCACAGCTTAGAGAAATGTTATTCTATACTCTCAGTAGGTCAGCGAGCGTCAACACAACACTACTCGTGCAAGTTGACAGGTTACGTCAAGAAGTTTCCAGTTTCATCACCAGGCATTCCAGCCAAAAAATAATGTCTTTTTTAATGTACCTGTCACTGGTATCCCGACTTATCTGCAGCTCACCATACAGATATTATATATAGTATAATATATCTATCACCAAGATCTATCACTATCTAGTTAAGTAATAATAAGATATTATTATATCTATATTATAAATATAGTATGATATAATTACCGTTGTTAGGCTTGTAACGAGGTCCCACCACGGTCGAACTACTGAACTTTCCCGGGAATATATATATATGTATGTGTATATATATATATATATATATATCATTGAATATGACCGCATATTCTGTATTTATTATTTTCTGGTTTAGGGCTTCTATCCCTCTAACTATTTTCTTAGCATCAGGGCTTAATTGAAATAGGAGTTCTCCAAAACTCATTTTCGTACTTTTAAGGTGAAGAAAAGAAGTGATTTACTATAGAGTGTATTACACTTATTTGTATAATTTGCACGACGTTTCGAACCTCCATGGTTCATTCTCAAGTGAACAGATCTTACAATACTAGTTGATTTTATACCCGCATTAGGTCAGGTGATAATACAATGAAGGTGAAAACATGGGGGGATTTTCACCTTCATTGTATTATCACCTGACCTAATGCGGGTATAAAATCAACTAGTATTGTAAGATCTGTTCACTTGAGAATGAACCATGGAGGTTCGAAACGTCGTGCAAATTATACAAATAAGTGTAATACACTCTATAGTAAATCACTTCTTTTCTTCACCTTAAAAGTACGAAAATGAGTTTTGGAGAACTCCTATTTCAATTAAGCCCTGATGCTAAGAAAATAGTTAGAGGGATAGAAGCCCTAAACCAGAAAATAATAAATACAGAATATGCGGTCATATTCAATGAAACATGTTTGAAAGAAAACCTGCTGCCAGTATACACCAATATATATATATATATATATATATATATATATATATATATATATATATATATATATATATATATATATATATATATATATATATATATATATATATATATATATATATATATATAACGACTTACTCGCAGTCCCTGTAACAGAAAAAGACCTGGGAGTTCCTGAACATCTTTTAGGAACCTAAATAAGGAGACATTTAGATCGCTGCACACCACGTACGTGAGACCAGTCTTAGAGTATACCGCCCCATCATGGAACCCCCCATCTTAAGAAACACACGAGGAAACTACAAAAGGTTCATAAGTTTGCAACGAGGCTCGAATTGCTACGGATAAGATATGAGCAGAGAGAGACTGAGGGAATTAAATACTACGAAGCTAAATAAAAGGAAAGGAGAGACATGATAGAGACATATATAATACTTTGAACCAAAGGAGCAGGTTGTGGAAGCAAACTCCACTCATAATTTAAAAAGTTGATATAATGGTGAAAAACGCCAAGAAGCATTGCTTTTGACAATCCAGCGGCTGGAAAGGCGGGGTCCAAGAACTAATGTTCGAGCCAGCAGGCACCAATAGGCGAGTACACCCACCCAGGCAGATCAATACCCAAGCCACACCACCTGTCTCACGTTGATTAATGAAAAATATTGCTTATTGCTTTACCTCGGGGAGCAGGGTAAGACTAACGAGAGGGAAAGAGGGAGGGAGGGAGGGCAAGTTGGGAGAGAGGGAGAAAATAGGATGGGTTGGAAAGGGGAACCCCAAAGAGGGGAGAGTGAAGGGGATTTTTTTATGGGATGTAATAGGCAATGGTTCAAGGGACTGAATGGGCCTCAGGGTCGCTCATTGCAAACGTAAACTTACCTACTTAACATTACAAAGTTCTAGAATGGAAGAAAGAGAAAATTCAAGGCCCATGAAAGATAGGTGAGTGTCAAGTGTCAAGTGGAGCAACTGGTGCCAGGTCATGCCTCCTCAAGATGACTGAGGAATTGTACAAGTAACAGTAGCGAACATGTCTTGGATCAGCGGATAAATGGTGTAGGTGACAGGAAATGGTGAAGGTGACAGGGAATGGTGTAGGTGACAGGAAATGGTGAAGGTGACAGGGAATGGTGTAGGTGACAGGAAATGGTGAAGGTGACAGGGAATGGTGTAGGTGACAGGGAATGGTGAAGGTGACGGGGAATGGTGTAGGTGACAGGGAATGGTGTAGGTGACAGGGAATGGTGTAGGTGACAGAGAATGGTGTAGGTGACAGGGAATGGTGTAGGTGACAGGGAATGGTGAAGGTGACGGGGAATGGTGTAGGTGACAGGGAATGGTGTAGGTGACAGGGAATGGTGTAAGTGACGGGGAATGGTGTAGGTGACAGGAAATGGTGAAGGTGACAGGGAATGGTGTAGGTGACAGGGAATGGTGAAGGTGACGGGGAATGGTGTAGGTGACAGGGAATGGTGTAAGTGACGGGGAATGGTGTAAGTGACGGGGAATGGTGTAGGTGACAGGGAATGGTGAAGGTGACAGGAAATGGTGTAGGTGACAGGAATTGGTGTAGGTGACAGGGAATGGTGTAAGTGACAGGGAATGGTGTAGGTGACAGGGAATGGTGTAGGTGACAGGGAATGGTGTAGGTGACAGGGAATGATGTAGGTAACAGGGGAATGGTGTAGGTGACAGACAATAACACAGGTGACAGGGATCTGTTCTGCACATCATACAGTATATCAGTGTCTGACATACTAATACCGCGTCACAGTATAACATATAGTGAATGTCCAGAGGTCCAGCCGGAGTTAGGAAAACACACACACATGAACGTGTTCTCTGGAGTGAAGACAATCAACTCATGAGTGACAATGCTTGAGTGAAAGTGTTATTGTTTTACTCGCATTTTGTATATATATATTATTTCGAATCCCATTCTTGTGTTTTGGAGAAAATTGTCAAATGAACTTCAGGATAAAATTGCATAAACCAATTCATAGAACTATGACAACTTGTACGTGTTATTTTTATGTATTTACAGATTATCATTAGCGTATAATTTTCTTGGTACACATAATACATTATAGATGCGGTCTGTTGCAGAGAGATCATAGGTGGTCAGTAGGGGAAAGTGAGACATTTATGAACGCTAGTACTTAATGTTATACCTCCACACCTGACATTGTACCAGGTGTGTGGTAGTGGGAGTATTAAACCTCCACACCTGACTCTTGTACCAGGTGTGTGGTAGTGGGGGTATTAAACCTCCACACCTGACATTGTACCAGGTGTGTGGTAGTGGGGGTATTAAACCTCCACACCTGACATTGTACCAGGTGTGCCGTAGTGTGAATATTAAACACCCACACCAAACATATACAAGAGTTTTTACATTCTTGTAAGGCAACTAGAACACATAACGTCTCGGGCAGGTCCTTAATCTTAATTATCCCTGGAATACGACCCGGCAAACCGTTTACCAACCAGGTACCCATTCACAGCTGGGTGAACAGAGGCTACAGTTAAGGATATTCGCCTAGTCAATCCTCCCCGACCAGGATACGAACCCAGGACAAATTATCTTCAAAAATATTCGGGAGGTGATGCCAGGATCTTCTGAGGCCGTCTTGAGCAATAGAGAACATTAGCGGCCTATGCCAGCATTTATCAGGAGTAAGAGTCGCACTTACGGAACCTGTGCATCTTTCCTCGACAATGGCGACTCTGAATATATTAAACGGCTTACGAGCTTGAAAGCACAGCGAGATCGTTCACAGGATCAGGTTATTATGGATAGACTCGGTCGGAGGTCGGAGTTTATATAAACTGGTTAATGAAAGGATGCACAGGTTTCGTTAGCAAACACGGGTATAAGTGCTTGACGAGTCCTGGCGCAGCTGGACATACACGCCAGTTCATGCCCAACCACTTGGGCTGGACGGTAGAGCGACGGTCTCGGGTCATGCAGGTCGGCGTTCAATCCCCGACCGTCCAGGTGGTTGGGCACCATTCCTCCCCACCGTCCCATCCCAAATCCTTATCCTGATCCCTTCCCAGTGCTATATAGTCGTAATGATTTGGCGCTTCCCCTGATAATTCCTCAAACTGAAGCACACTTGCCGTAGAGCGTCCTACAGACCATCGTAGAACGTAGAACGTAGAGCGTAGGGTCCAGAACGTAGAGCGTAGGGTCCAGAACGTAGAGCGTAGGGTCCAGAACGTAGAGCGTAGGGTCCAGAACGTAGAGCGTAGGGTCCAGAACGTAGAGCGTAGGGTCCAGAACGTAGAGCGTTCTGGACCCCGTTCTCCAGGACAGGTTCATACGTGCAGGGTTACCTACGTCAGTACAAATGAAGCTACGATATACGCCGTAGAGCGCAGTTTGCTAGAGGAGTTGTAGTCAGTTCCCTGCTACGGACACTTCCCCCCCTGGGAGCTGCGGGTCGTGCCTCCCCTGCCCTGCTGTGTTGGGGGCGTGCAGCAGCTAATATCTTGGATGGCCTAAAGTTCCAACTGGAGAGCAGACAGGTGTCTCTGGAGTCCTTCCCTATAATAGGCTGCTTGGAGGCGCAGTAGATAGAGCTGCAGGAGGCTGTGGAGTCCTTCCCTATAATAGGCTGCTTGGAGGCGCAGTAGATAGAGCTGCAGGAGGCTGTGTATGTGGACTCCTAAGAGGCTCCTACGACCCAAAGTGCAAGTAGTCACCTTCAATTTCATGAAGAAGTATTATTGGATCGACTCTTTTTTTTATATTATTACTATATTAGCTACGGGTATCCGGCGGTACCCGGGACAGTCTCTTTCTCTCTCTCACCCCTCATTCCACTCTTGTTTTCCTCTCTCAACATGTCCCAGCTCTTCCCTCTCTCTCCCTCATTTCCCACACTCCTCCCCTCTCTACTCCGTCTCCTACCCATCTCTCTCTCTCTCCCTCTCTCTCTCTCTCTCTCTCTCTCTCTCTCTCTCTCTCTCTCTCTCTCTCTCTCTCTCTCTCTCTCTCTCTCTCCCCTCTTTCCTCTCCTCAAATTTCCCCTTCAACTCTCTCTCCCGAAACACAGGTGGGGAACCCTAGCAGGGAACCCTAGCAGGGAACCCTAGCAGGGAACCCTAGCAAGGAACCCTAGCAGGGAACCCTAGCAGGGAACCCTAGCAGGGAACCCTAGCAGGGAACCCTAGCAAGGAACCCTAGCAAGGAACCCTAGCAAGGAACCCTAGCAGGGAACCCTAGCAGGGAACCCTAGCAGGCAACCCTAGCAAGGAACCCTAGCAAGGAACCCTAGCAAGGAACCCTAGCAGGGAACCCTAGCAGGGAACCCTAGCAGGGAACCCTAGCAGGGAACCCCAGCAGGGAACCCTAGCAGGGAACCCTAGCAGGGAACCCTAGCAGGGAACCCCAGCAGGGAACCCTAGCAGGGAACCCTAGCAGGGAACCCTAGCAGGGAACCCTAGCAGGGAACCCTAGCAAGGAACCCTAGCAGGGAACCCTAGCAGGGAACCCTAGCAGGGAACCCTAGCAGGGAACCCTAGCAGGGAACCCTAGCAAGGAACCCTAGCAAGGAACCCTAGCAGGGAACCCTAGCAAGGAACCCTAGCAAGGAACCCTAGCAAGGAACCCTAGCAGGGAACCCTAGCAGGGAACCCTAGCAGGGAACCCTAGTAGGGAACCCTAGTAGGGAACCCCAGCAGGGAACCCTAGCAGGGAACCCTAGCAGGGAACCCTAGCAGGGAACCCTAGCAGGGAACCCTAGCAGGGAACCCTAGCAGGGAACCCCAGCAGGGAACCCTAGCAGGGAACCCTAGCAGGGAACCCTAGCAGGGAACCCTAACAAGGAACCCTAACAAGGAACCCTGGAGTACCTGACCGGATCCAGTTTAAGGGCGGTCAGACCGCCTCTAGGGAAGCCTTCATCACTGTATGATTTATTTAGAACTCCCTTCTTCCTGTATTCCCAGGGATACAGTATACTGTATTCCCAGGGATACAGTATACTGTATTCCCAGGGATACATTATGCTGTTACACATTATTTCCCAGGGTTACCAGGTTTTTACAAAATTTTACCATATAAAATCCTGGTTTGTCTCAGAGAGGCTGCAGGATCCGAATGAGGTCAGTATAGAACTCCCGGTTGCAATTCTTTTGACCTTGTCGTGGCGGAGTCGACTAAGGCAGCATCTGGGATCATCCCGGGCGTAAGTTCGAACCCCTCATCACGGCCCTTGTGGATTTATTTATTTGATATATCACACTATTGTGGTTTCTGTGTGTATGAGTTGACGATTTTCTCGGTTCTTTTATCTCTTGGTAGCGATATTTTATCTTGGTATCTTATCTTGGTGGCGATATATTATCTTGGTATCTTATCTTGGTAGCGATATCTTGGAATCTTCCTTCGTCGTCAGCAAGTTCATTTTTGACACTTTTTTTTTGCAGTTTCTATATCTATGTCTCTCCTGTGACTTCCGTTGTTTACAAGTCAATTTGGCCATGATTCTCCTGTTATTAACAACTTCAGTCTCAATCTGTGTAATGTGTGATGGAAGTTCTTGGACAACTGTTATGTAAATTCCGTTTATATTTTGCGTTCTATGGCGTGTTCTAGATCACTGTTATTCCTCCTTCCAATGAACTGATTCCCGTTTCTTGTGAGTACCAGTGTCACCTCTCTTCCAGCTCTCTGCTTTCAGTCTCATCCTGCTCCTGATAGTCTCAGGGTCATGGTGTCATTGCGCATTCAAGAGTTTTGTATCAACCATTGCTATTGCATCAGGCTCTATGTCCTGAGTCGTTTGAGAATATTTGCTTTGACTTTTCATGGGTATTGATCTGATCAGATTCCTTTCCAGCATTGTTATTCGGTTCTGCTATTGGGCACCTGTTATACTGAGGGTGAGGTGCTTACACTGAGTTCATGTTTTGATGAAGGTAGCGTAGGGGACGTAGAATGTAGAGGGGAGGAAGTAGAAGGTAGAGGGGAGGAGGTAGAAGGTAGAGGGGAGGAGGTAGAATGTAGAGGGGGAGGAAGAGGTGAAGCAGAAGAGAGAGAGGGGATGTGGGAAGATGTACAGGTCTGTGGGGTGCGATATGAGTTTGTCCTCACGAAGAGCTAGCGTGACTCTCCATATATAAACAGGTGTTTGTGCTTGAGTGATGTGACCATACGTGTGTGTGTGTGTGTGTGTGTCTGCCCTGCTCTGGCACGGTGCCTAGCTCTAATCTGCTTTCTCAGTTGTTAGTCTTTCTCGGTATTATCACCAACGACACGCATCAGGGCCCAGGCACCAGGGCCCAGGCACCAGGGCACCAGGGCCCAGGCACCAGGGCCCAGGGCCCAGACAGGTTAGGAAAACAGAGAAAGCACTGAACTGTGTTAGGGAGTACTTGAAGAGCAGAAAACAAGTAGTGACATCCAGAGAGAAAGCTTGAGGCTGGCGGGATGTAACAAGTGTGGGGGTCACACAAGGCTAGGTCCTGTTACTGTTGCTGTTCGTAATGTATATGAACGGCCATCCCGAGGGAGTGAGCTCGTACATGGCAATGTTTGCAGATGAGTAACTCATCTGCAAACTGAGTAACTCATCATTTTTGTGTTACTTTTGTGTTACTGTTACGCAAAAACAGAGGAGGACTGCAGGAAGTTACATGAGGAACTTGGCAAACTTCAGGAGTGGTCAAACAAATTATTTATAGAATTCAATCCCCCCCAAAAATTTAAGGTAATGAGGCCGTAAGAGGGAGAGAGGAGACTATCTTCTTGAGATATATTTTGAGATAATTTCAGGGCTAAGCGTCCCCTCGGCCCGGTCCTCGACAAGGCCTCCTTTTTGTTACACATCCCCAAGAAGCAGTCCGTAGCAGTTGTCTAACTCCCAGGTACCTATTTTCTGCTAGGTAAACAGAGGCATCAGGGTGAAAGAAACTCTGTTCATTTGTTTCCGCCTCCACCGGGGACCGAACCCGGAACCTCAGCATTACGAATCCGAAGGTAGGCGATGAGTCACAATAACGTGGCTAAAGTATGTTGACCAGACCACATACTAGAAGGTGATGGGACGACGACCTTTCAGTCCGTCCTG
The DNA here is from genome assembly GCF_040958095.1 of Procambarus clarkii. Taxonomy (NCBI): domain Eukaryota; kingdom Metazoa; phylum Arthropoda; class Malacostraca; order Decapoda; family Cambaridae; genus Procambarus; species Procambarus clarkii. Next base: position 19,332,700 of record NC_091156.1, read on the forward strand.
GACCATTCTCAAGTCGACGAAACGTCGTCGTCCCTTCACCTTCTAGTGTGTGGTCTGATCAACACGAATCCGAAGCGCTGTTCACTCAGCTGTCAGGCTCCCGCAGATAACTAAAAAGCACATCTGTACGATAAAGGGAAGGCAGCTACAGGAATCGGAAAGACAGGAAGATATGGGAGTGGATACAGTTCCAACTCTCACACCGGGGACACACATAAACAGGATAGCATCAGCGGCATATGACACGCTGGCAAATATAAGAACATGCTTTACAAACAAAAAACAGGACTCCTTCAAGGCAATACACAACATATGCCAGACCAATAATGGAATATGCAGCACTGACACGCAGGAATCTGCACCTTGTGGAGCATAAAACCAAAACTGAATAAGCACAAAAATCTGAAACAAAATTGGTGCCAGAGCTAAGAGGGTTAAACTACAAAGACAGGCTAATGTGACTCATTCTCACAAACCTAGAGGATAGAAGGAACACAGGGAATATGATCACAACATATAAAATACTAAGGGGAATGGACAATGACAGCCTCTTCAAATTAAGAGAACGCAGGGACAAGAAGACACAGGTAGAAGCTGGGAACGTCACGACGACGTACACAATCAGATAAACGTCTCGCAAACCCCCCAAAAAATATATATATAAAACCTTTCGCTGCTCTCAAAAAGCTATTTTTCTCGATAATAATTGGGATATTTTTCTCAATAAAGCCAGAGCCCTGATAAGCGGGGAGCTTGTCTTTGTGGGATAACACATAATGGCCAACTCTCTCGACGGATTATTGGATAACACAAAAATATGATATCGGAAAAAACTAAAAAGAGGATTGTTTCAGCGCGGCATCGGTTAAAGAAGACAAGATATAATGGAACACCGGATAAGAGGCGAGCAACTCTTACTACTGAGTATACACCGTCGTTACTGTGTATACACTGTGACTACTGAATATACACCGTGACTAATGAGTATTCACCAAGGTTACTGAGTATATAACGTGGCTACTGAATATACACCGTGACTAATGAGTATTCACCAAGGTTACTGAGTATATAACGTGGCTACTGAATATACACAGTGGCTACACTGTAGAGGGCAAAGGCCTATGAAACACAGGTTCATGTTGAATGTTGCAATATACAACTGTCAATTTTCCTTTATATAGTTCACGATTATATATATATATATATATATATATATATATATATATATATATATATATATATATATATATATATATATATATATATACAAAATTTACTTTTTATATCTCGTTTATCCGAAATTGTTTCATTGTGAACAAAATGTGTTTATTGTCATTAATCACCAATTACGAGTAATTATTAATGGGACCACTTAATTACCAGTATACCAGACCGGTAATTAAGTCGATATATGGAGAAGGGAGGGGAAATTATCAGGGGGCAAGTGCCAAGCCATTAGGGGATTATATTGCACTTGGAAAGGGTTAGGATAAGGATGTGGGATGGCATCTATACATGGATAATGTAACTCTGGCGTAATAAGACGTGCAGATAACCCTGGGGGACATGTCCACCTGGTCCTGGGGGGCATGTCCGCCTGGTCCTGGGGGGCATGTCCACCTGGTCCTGGGGGGCATGTCCACCTGGTCCTGGGGGCATGTCCACCTGGTCCTGGGGGACATGTCCACCTGGTCCTGGGGGACATGTCCACCTGGTCCTGGGGGGCATGTCCACCTGGTCCTGGGGGCATGTCCACCTGGTCCTGGGGGGCATGTCCACCTGGTCCTGGGGGCATGTCCACCTGGTCCTGGGGGGCATGTCCACCTGGTCCTGGGGGACATGTCCACCTGGTCCTGGGGGCATGACCACCTGGTCCTGGGGGGCATGTCCACCTGGTCCTGGGGGGCATGTCCACCTGGTCCTGGGGGGCATGTCCACCTGGTCCTGGGGGGATGTCCACCTGGTCCTGGGGGGATGTCCACCTGGTCCTGGGAGACATGTCCACCTGGTCCTTAGGGACATGTCCACCTGGTCTCTAGGGGGACACACCCATTCACCCGTCCTGCTGAACCCGGGCTCACGGCGCCTCAACCAACTCCTCCAGCAGTTCATCAGTTTAAAACAACTTTAAAATATTTAAATAAGCTGCCCTCCTCACTGAGCACCTGTCAGGTCTCAGTGCCAAAGGAGGACAAAATATGTCAGTTTTGGGAGGCAGCACGGAGCCTCCCGTACCTCAAGTGCTACTAACTACAGGCCAGATTCACGAAGCAGTTACGCAAGTACTTACGAACGTGTACATCTTTCCTCAATCTTTGACGGCTTTGGTTACATTTATTAAACAGTTTACAAGCATGAAAACTTCCCAATCAACTGTTGTTATTGTTATAAACAGCCTCCTGGTGCTTCGGAGCTCATTAACTGTTTAATAATTGTAAACAAAGCCGCCAGAGATTGAGAAAAAATTTACACGTTCGTAAGTGCTTGCGTAACTGCTTCGTGAATCTGACCCCCTGGGCCACATTCAGTCTCCCTCCACCCCTAGAATACTTCAAGCTTTTACTCAACAACTTACGAAACCAATGCATCTTTCTTTAATCATATTTACACATTTTAAACAGTTTACACGCTCCAAAGCTTCACAACCCAAGGTTATTATTGTTATAAACAACCTCGAATAGTGCTTTAGCCGTCATGAACTGTGTTAGAGATGTAAACAAAGTGGTCAAGATTGAGGAAAGATGTAAGGGTTTCGTCAGTAGTTGTGTAAAAGCTTGATGAAACCTGGTCCTGATGAGCTTCAAGTTGTTAAGTTCTAAAGGTCATAGGTTCCAGTTGGTGTTCACATTTTTAACATAACTTTGCTCTGATTCCTGTTATTAGGAAAATAAACATCAACCTAAGTTCATGTTCTCACTCAGGGAATTGTTGGCGGTGAGAAAGTTATTCATATTAAAGAACAGTTTGAAAGAGTTCTTTAATTATTCAAATTAAAGAACAGGTGGAAAGAGTTCTTTGATTATTCAAATTTTAGAACAGTTTGAAAGAGTTCTTTAATTATTCGATTTAAAGAACACTTTGAAAGCGTTCTTTAATTCTTCAAATTTAAGAACAGTTTGAAAGAGTTCTTTAATTCTTCAAATTTTAGAACAGTTTGAAAGAGTTCTTTAATTATTCAATTTAAAGAACACTTTGAAAGCGTTCTTTAATTCTTCAAATTTAAGAACAGTTTGAAAGAGTTCTTTAATTCTTCAAATTAAAGAATAGTTTGAAAGTTCTTTAATTCTTCAAATTTAAGAACAGTTTGAAAGAGTTCTTTAATTCTTCAAATTAAAGAACAGTTTGAAAGAGTTCTTTAATTCTTCAAATTAAAGAACAGTTTGAAAGAGTTCTTTAATTCTTCAAATTCAAGGAGCTCTTTTTCACTGAATTGAACGAAACATCACGAGCTTTCAATTATTAAAAAAATCTTCGATGACAAACTTTACCATATAGTAAAGCTTCCTTTACATATATTTCATTTACATATAAAGTTTACATATATTTCCTATTATATGTAAATCATCACACAAAGGAAATAAACTTATTGCTATCCCTGTTTACGAGGCTAAGTTACTGAGGCGAATAAAAACCTGAGGAGAAGTGGCTAGTAGAATTTAAACCTGACAAATGCAAGGTTATGAAGATAGGCGTCAGAGCAAGAAAACTTCAAAAGCAGTAGAGGATGAAGGGAAGGCTACTTCCAACTTCTGAAAAAAAGAGAATGACTTTGGAGTGGACAACATTTGGAGATCTAACACCAGAGACACACATCAGCAGACTAACGAAGGCTGCGTTTGTAACACTGGCAAAACTCCGGTTATCCTTCAAGATAACTGGACTAAAAACTGATATCCTTAGTTAAGGCAGCTGTTGTAAGAGGTTGACTGTCTACACCTGACTACACATGTCAGTGTAGTGTTTGTCAGTGTTATAGACTGTGTAATTGGTATGAGGAAAGTCTTCATGACAGTGGTGAAAGTCCACCTGGTCTTTATGACAGTGGTGAAAGTCCACCTGGTCTTTATGACAGTGGTGAAAGTCCACCTGGTCTTTATGACAGTGGTGAAAGTCCAGCTGGTCTTTATGACAGTGGTGAAAGTCCAGCTGGTCTTTATGACAGTGGTGAAAGTCCAGCTGGTCTTTATGACAGTGGTGAAAGTCCACCTGGTCTTTATGACAGTGGTGAAAGTCCACCTGGTCTTTATGACAGTGGTGAAAGTCCACCTGGTCTTTATGACAGTGGCGAAAGTCCACCTGATCTTTATGACAGTGGTGAAAGTCCACCTGGTCTTTATGACAGTGGTGAAAGTCCAGCTGGTCTTTATGACAGTGGTGAAAGTCCACCTGGTCTTTATGACAGTGGTGAAAGTCCAGCTGGTCTTTATGACAGTGGTGAAAGTCCACCTGGTCTTTATGACAGTGGTGAAAGTCCAGCTGGTCTTTATGACAGTGGTGAAAGTCCAGCTGATCTTTATGACAGTGGTGAAAGTCCACCTGGTCTTTATGACAGTGGTGAAAGTCCACCTGGTCTTTATGACAGTGGTGAAAGTCCTGCTGGTCTTTATGACAGTGGTGAAAGTCCAGCTGGTCTTTATGACAGTGGTGAAAGTCCACCTGGTCTTTATGACAGTGGTGAAAGTCCACCTGGTCTTTATGACAGTGGCGAAAGTCCAGCTGGTCTTTATGACAGTGGTGAAAGTCCACCTGGTCTTTATGACAGTGGTGAAAGTCCACCTGGTCTTTATGACAGTGGTGAAAGTCCACCTGGTCTTTATGACAGTGGCGAAAGTCCAGCTGGTCTTTATGACAGTGGCGAAAGTCCAGCTGGTCTTTATGACAGTGGTGAAAGTCCAGCTGGTCTTTATGACAGTGGTGAAAGTCCAGCTGGTCTTTATGACAGTGGTGAAAGTCCACCTGGTCTTTATGACAGTGGTGAAAGTCCACCTGGTCTTTATGACAGTGGTGAAAGTCCACCTGGTCTTTATGACAGTGGTGAAAGTCCACCTGGTCTTTATGACAGTGGTGAAAGTCCACCTGGTCTTTATGACAGTGGTGAAAGTCCACCTGGTCTTTATGACAGTGGTGAAAGTCCAGCTGGTCTTTATGACAGTGGTGAAAGTCCAGCTGGTCTTTATGACAGTGGTGAAAGTCCACCTGGTCTTTATGACAGTGGTGAAAGTCCAGCTGGTCTTTATGACAGTGGTGAAAGTCCAGCTGGTCTTTATGACAGTGGTGAAAGTCCACCTGGTCTTTATGAGAGTGGTGAAAGTCCACCTGGTCTTTATGACAGTGGTGAAAGTCCAGCTGGTCTTTATGACAGTGGTGAAAGTCCACCTGGTCTTTATGACAGTGGTGAAAGTCCACCTGGTCTTTATGAGAGTGGTGAAAGTCCACCTGGTCTTTATGACAGTGGTGAAAGTCCAGCTGGTCTTTATGACAGTGGTGAAAGTCCAGCTGGTCTTTATGACAGTGGTGAAAGTCCAGCTGGTCTTTATGACAGTGGTGAAAGTCTGTCACCACTGTGTTTAGAGGCAAGGGGCCCAGCCCGTCAGCCCTTTTAAGTCTTCCCCGCCAGCCACTTGGGCTGGACGGTAGAGCGACGGTCTCGCTTCATGCAGGTCGGCGTTCAATCCCCGACCGTCCAAGGGGTTGGGCACCATTCCTTCCCCCTGTCCCATCCCAAATCCTTATCCTGGCCCCTTCCCAGTGCTATGTAATCGTAATGGCTTGGCGCTTTCCCTGATAATTTCCTCCCTCGCTTTAAGTCAAGTAGTGTTTAATACATTAGGCAGTGACACTCAGTTATAAATGAGTGAAAGTGTGAGTAAAATAAGAGTAAGAGTGAGTAAAAAAGTGAGAAAATAAATGAGTAATACTGTGATTAACTCAGTGAAGAATTCCTAGTAAATGTATCATTTGCTAGAATGCTATATGGTGACAATTTGGGTTTGGCTGAAAGGGATGATAGTTGCCCAGTAAGAATTAAAGCCTGTCTCAATTATAGTCAGTATTGCGTATTTAGTGTTGTGGTTTCTATTGCCAAACGTTCCGCTTCCCTAGAACTCATTTCCTAGAAATTTGCAATCACCTTAAATATTTCATTTGCTAATTTAATAAATTTTCTGCACCTGTTCCCCTACAAACACCTGATGTAAACTTTTAACAAGTGTTACGATCCTTCCCAAACCTCTAGGAATTCAGGTCAATTCTTATAGTAAGTGAAAAGGAAAAAAAACGTTTCTTATATAATTTGTTTCTCAACATAGACTGAGGTGAGGGCGTTGGGCCAGTTGTGTGGAGGTGATTAGAAGTATCTGGCAAATAAAAAGCCAGCTTATAACAACACTCAAGGAAGATAGCGTCTCCCTGAAGATATGATAACCAAACTACACATCAGAAGAAACGACGACGTTTCGGTCCGTTCTGGACCGTTATCACGCACCACTTGACCCAAACGGTGCCGTTTATCCAGCTTCTGATGTGAGGTATCGGCATCACATATTTTCCTGTAGAATTTTAGTGTCCTTCTCACCGAACTTAATTAAGTTCGTCCTTCTCAACCTGACTACTTTCTCCAGCACTTTACACTTGTCAGTGACACTGGTGGGTGATGGCTGATGGTGGGTGATAACGGGTGATGAGTAGTGAGTGAGGCGTGGCAGATGAGGGGTGGTGGGTGATGGATGAAGGGAGAATGTGGTAATGAGAGGTGCAGCTCAAGCGTAACTGGCTGGCTGCCAGGTTAAGGGTATTCCTGTCCTTAGTTGCCTCTCACACCAACTTTATCACCCTCCATCCCTCTCTCCCTCCATCCCTCTCTCCCTCCATCCATCTCTCCCTCCATCCCTCTCTCCCTCCATCCCTCTCTCCCTCCATCCCTCTTTCCCTCCCTCCTTGTGGAGATATGTGTCTCAATCTGTACCCGCTTTAGGGACCCAGCAGAAGAGAGGGAATTTTCAGGGGGAAAGCACCAAGCTACTACGACTACATACCACATGGAAGGCGTCAGGATAAGGATTTGAGATGGGACGGGGGGACGGAATGGTGGCCAACCAATTGGACGGTCGGGAAGTGAACACCGACCTGCATGACGCGAGGCCGTCGCTCTACCGTCCAACCCAAGTGATTAGGCAGCAGCAAAAGGGAGAATATGATCAAGTGGGTTATGCCATTAACAAGAGGCGTATTATAAGGATGTGCAACTGTGGGAGCAGGTCGAAACCCACAACAATGGGTAGAAGCATGAGAAATTTCGTTTTATAAGAGATGTAGGGAAGTATTGGTTTTGAAATAGGGTTGTTGATGAGTGAAATGGGCTGCCAGCTAGCTTACACTATTGACCCAAACAGTTTAACAGGATGCTGGAATGGATTTGATATGTACTGTACTTGGGGGAAAGAGCGGTGGATTTAATGAAGACCCGCCTAGTGAGGTCCACCAGGCCGGCTGCGGTGCTTCCTAATTCTCATATTCTTAAATGTTGTTCCTATGCCACTGTGGTTTATATTTAAATGGTTTGTTGTGTAGTGAGAGAACACAAGAAGCTTCTTTGTGGCCCGGGAAGGTTGTTGTTGTTGTTAAAGATTCGCTACCTGGAACAAAAAATTCCAAGTAGCACGGGCTATGGTGAGCCCGTAGTGGATGATTAGCCCGGGGAGGTGTTGACGACGGTGGTGTAGCAGTCCGCCGCTGGCACTCTCCTGGATGCTTTTGTTTGGCACACTGGTGCCGTGGTAGGCCTCTTTTTTGGCTCTCCTCGAGTACGGGTTCGCTTCCCTCACCCACCAGATAGATAATTTGTTTTATCAGGTGTTATATGCACACACACACACACTTGTATCGTGGCCTCCCCACCCTCAAGGTCGAACTACAGACCCTCCACAGGATACAACCCTACGGCAGTTGCCTAACTCATGGGGTACCTATTTACTGCTAGGTGAACAGAGGCATTAGGTGAAACGGGATCCTCAGCTGTGCCCCGAGAACGCATCTACATCCACTGCTGCTGTAGCTGGTAACATCACCAAGTGTGAGAGAGTAAGAGTCGACAGGTGTCCGCTCACAACACCCTCACTACTCGACACACCTTTGAACAACAGTCAGGCTCAGAAGCGGAGAGTTTTGTAGTATGTTTTGCAGATATCACCAACGAGATATTGGTGATATCGAGGCCTCTTCCCACACGAGGTCTCCCCTCCCACACGAGGTCTCCCCTCCCACACGAGGCCTCTCCCTCCCACACGAGGCCACGGCTCGGCGGGAGGGGAGGCCCAAGTCACCAAAATGACCACTACACCACCAGACTCTTGACGTCATTGGCGCAATCCCGTGTTATTTACGATGATCGCTCGTCACGGTAGCCAGGCCCTACCCTGTCTGTCCTCTCTCTCTCTCTCTCTCTCTCTCTCTCTCTCTCTCTCTCTCTCTCTCTCTCTCTCTCTCTCTCTCTCTCTCTCTCTCTCTCTCCTATTATTCTCCACATTGCTTCTCACCAGCTTCGTCTATCGTGTCAACTTGGGTGAAGTAGGTCGAGCTCCGCCGCCTGAGACCAGAAGCCATGAACCTACAGTCTCCGTGGTGTAGTGGTAAGACACTCGCCTGGCGTTCCGCGAGCGCTATGTCATGGGTTCGTATCCTGGCCGGGGAGGATTTACTGGGCGCAATTCCTTAACTGTAGCCTCTGTTTAACGCAACAGTAAAATGTGTACTTGGATGAAAAAACGATTCTTCGCGGCGGGGATCGTATTCCAGGGACCTGCCCGAAACGCTACACGTACTAGTGGCTGTACAAGAATGTAACAACTCTTGTATATATCTCCAAAAACAAAAAAAACCAGGTGCGGTGACCTCGTCTGTCCACCCTACCCACCTCGACCGTCGTCCACCTCACGACTTGCCGCTCTGTCCATCGCCTGTTGTGCCTTCTGTCTGTCCGTCCGTTTACCCATCGACCCGTCCATCCGCCACGTTACCCCTGTACCCTGGCTGTCCGTTCATCTTCCCAGTAATGTATAAAAAGATCTTCCAGAAGGCCTTTCAGACCCGTTAAAGGATCGTCATTATTGGCATGCGTCTCCTGCGTGTACTTCCCCAGCCGGTGCCTGCCTCCTCCCGGTGGCTCCACGTCTATGACGCTACTTGGTAACTGCTGCCTCAGATCTCAAACCTAATTTCAAAGCGAAGGGTTGCTGGTTTACGCTATAAATTTAATCCTAACCCAACTTAATCCCATTATTTCATTGTGTAACTTTTGGTTTTATATTTTATATATATATATATATATATATATATATATATATACGTATACAACTTTTAGACACCCAAACCCACCAGGAGACTTGAACCCTGGCCATCAAGATGGCAGGTACGCACTTAATCCACTACACCATACTCAGAGCTTTAAAAGAGGTGGGAGCTCCGGGGTATTTGAACCCACAGATACCCCCCCCCCCTTTTCCCAAGGCTTATATAACGTCGAAGCTAATATAAGGTCCTGGCTTATATAACGTCGAAGCTAATATAAGGTCCTGGCTTTCAGAACGTCAGAGCTAATATAAGGTCCTGGCTTTCAGAACGTCAGAGCTAATATATGATTTCTGATTTCTGATTTTGTTCGAACACTTCCGGAACAAGTGCTTCGCTGACGACTTTTGTTCGAACCACAACGCTGTAATTCTTCACCCACGAGCTACAAATACAAATAATCGCCAACAGAACCTAAACACCTAACCTAACCTGTGCCTATATATGCATAATATGCTAATATATTATAATATTAATTTATATTTGAGAAAATTCCCGTTTTGAATGAACAGCATGTAACAGTTTATGACTATATCTGTGGGGTCGACCGCTAGATGGAATGAACTTGGGTCGAGGACGGGTTTTTTCTTACAACTAGCTTTTATATCACAGTATAACAGTTTGTTGAGTAGCAGTTTACCCTGGGAGAGTACTTCATGGTGAGTGTACTAGCAGTTTACTCTGTAGAGCATTGATGCACAATTGCAGCCTTTAAATAAGGTAGACTGTGATCTTGATAGCCTGATAAGTTACCAGGTTTACAGTTTACCTTGGTAGTATATAGTATATATGACATTAGTGGTCTCACTGTTTATTTATAAGTTTATTGTGAGGGGTTGAGATCTAGCTCCTCAGGCCCCGCTTCCTACCCGTCTGTAACAGTCCGTATAGGAGGATGAAGGAGAATATACGACGCCCTGAAGGAGTATAACGCAATTATACTCCTTCAGGGCAGGAATATAACCTATCCTGGAGCTCAATTGGTGGAAACCAGGGAGGCCTAGTGGGCGGAGCTAATCCTGGCACTGATTGGCTAGACCAAGGCCCTAGAGCCTGACTTGAAATCATTGGCTCTAGACTTGGAGAGGCGGGGTTTATTGGGTCTAGGAAACTAGTTGTGGGTGGAGCTGTCCTCCTCTTGTAAGCTTGTGAGTAAACTGTGAGTTAGTGTGTCTTGAGAGGTGACGTGGACAGGTCCAGGTGACCTGGACAGGTCCAGGGGACCTGGGGGAAGCTGTCAACATCTGTGGCTGGTAATTGTAAGATAAGGTAATGTGTGTGGCTGAGTTTTGGTACATCTGTAATTGGACCTTTTTATTTGTCTCATAGGATGTATTAAGAGTTAGGATGTCATTTCATGTCATTTAAATTGAATAAAGTTTCACTATTGATTATTTGGAGTTTTAGCTCAATTTTCCCTTATTTCAAGTCTGAGACATTTAATTTTCTCCTTTACATGCTGTGTTTGGAAGGTCCCTGTGTTTTCCTCCATTTAATGATAATTCAAAAACGTCCCTTGATTCTTCAATAAGTAAAGAAAAGAATTTCTATAAACAATTCCCAAGTAGTAATTTCCAAGTTTCTCAAGTCCTTTGGCAGTAATTATTGATCTTTGTCAGCCCTGGGAGATCAATAAAAACAGGCACATTCAGTCAACAGACAGGGCAACCCGTTCTCGCAAATTTAATAAGTCAATATTGACTTATTAAATATGTGCATAGGTGACATACTTAACATAATAGTTTCCCTTGAAAAGCTTCATAGAAAACACCGACCTTACCTAACCTACTTAGTATGTTAAGATAAGCATCTTATTGCATCGTAATTACAATTATTACCTAACCTATACCTATAATAGGTTTAGTAACAATTGTAATTACGAAGCTATAAGATGCTTATTTTAAGATACTAAGTAGGTTAGGTAAGGTCGGTGATTTCTATGAAGCTTTTCAAGGGAAACTATTATGTTTAGTATGTCACCTATGCACATATTTAATAAGTCAATATTGACTTATTAAACTTGCGAGAACGGGTTGGACAGGGAGGTGGGAGGGGGTGGTGGCAGCAGGAAATTAAGCAAGATTATTAATTAGTAACTAAATAACATACAGGATACATTGTATTTCCCTCGTGTTAAATAATTCAATTTAACATAGAGCTGGGAGTTCAGTGAGGGTCACAGTGAGCTTGATAAGCGGTGTTAAGCTGGGGGGGTTTAATTAGGAAAGTGGAAGCATCAATCTAAAGGTGTTGTCTACCCTGAGGCGACGCTGAAGTAAGCATGCTATAGTCGCCAGTAACGAGGAAGGGAATGTATCAACGCATGTCGCCCGCACCTTTGTCTTTGATGAAGATTAAGCCACCACGAGAGATAGCATGGGCATGAATAATCCGTATAAGGGGTAGATTTGTTGGAGTGAATGTGATCTTGAAGTGAAGATCTTGGAGTGAAGATCTTGGAGTGAATGTGATCTTGGAGTGAAGATCTTGTAGTGAATGTGATCTTGGAGTGAATGTGATCTTGGAGTGAATGTGATATTGGAGTGAATGTGATCTTGGAGTGAATGTGATCTAGGAGTGATGATCTTGGAGTGATGATCTTGGAGTGAAGATCTTGGAGGGAATGTGATCTTTGATCGTGAATGCTATGTCTTAATTTACCACCACGTGTATATATTCCATCATACTGCCCTAACACAGGCATCCCACCTAAACCTATAATTTCGATGTAATAGAACACATACATAATTGTGAGGCGATACTTTTTCGTAGTAGTAGGTTGTATTTGTAACGTTGGCTACGTATTATACAAAGCGCGCCCCGTACTAATTGAGAGGAAGGGTTTAGATTACGAGTCCAGTGAGATTGGTCAGTCGACCTGAACTCTAATGGCAGAGAAAAGCTCTTATATGGCTTTTAACTTCTTCATTCGCTCAGTCTTTAGCTGCTGTTTCAGTCAACATAAATATCCCAATACTTTGTTTCTATACAGACGCCGCCCTCTTAAGAATATTTCACCAACAAGAGGTTCCACACGTGACAGCCAGACACGTGTTCTCACTCCACCAACACGTGGTTCCACACGTGACAGCCAGACACGTGTTCTCACTCCACCAACACGTGGTTCCACACGTGACAGTCAGACACGTGTTCTCACTCCACCAACACGTGGTTCCACACGTGACAGCCAGACACGTGATCTCACTCCACCAACACGTGGTTCCACACGTGAGAGCCAGACACGTGTTCTCACTCCACCAACACGTGGTTCCACACGTGAGAGCCAGACACGTGTTCTCACTCCACCAACACGTGGTTCCACACGTGACAGACGCGTGTTCTCACTCCACCAACACGTGGTTCCACACGTGACAGCCAGCCGCGTGTTCTCACTCCACCAACACGTGGTTCCACACGTGACAGCCAGACACGTGATCTCACTCCACCAACACGTGGTTCCACACGTGACAGCCAGACGCGTGTTCTCACTCCACCAACACGTGGTAGTCAGACGCGTGTTCTCACTCCACCAACACGTGGTTACACACGTGACAGACGCGTGTTCTCACTCCACCAACACGTGGTTCCACACGTGAGAGCCAGACACGTGTTCTCACTCCACCAACACGTGGTTCCACACCTGACAGCCAGACACGTGATCTCACTCCACCAACACGTGGTTCCACACGTGACAGTCAGACTCGTGATCTCACTCCACCAACACGTGGTTCCACACGTGACAGCCAGACACGTGTTCTCACTCCACGAACACGTGGTTCCACACATGACAGACACGTGTTCTCACTCCACCAACACGTGGTTCCACACGTGACAGCCAGACACGTGTTCTCACTCCACCAACACGTGGTTCCACACGTGACAGCCAGACACGTGATCTCACTCCACCAACACGTGCTTCCACACGTGACAGTCAGACTCGTGATCTCACTCCACCAACACGTGGTTCCACACGTGACAGCCAGACACGTGTTCTCACTCCACCAACACGTGGTTCCACACATGACAGACACGTGTTCTCACTCCACCAACACGTGGTTCCACACGTGACAGCCAGACACGTGTTCTCACTCCACCAACAACACAACTACAACTCTCATATTACCCACAACACTCAAAGTTCTGGCACTTTTTCCACAACACGTCGGCCACCAAGTCATACAACTCTTCAATAATTTAAACATCTTATAATAATGACGAACAACAAATAGTTTTCAGTCACTTTCAAAAAAAAAAAAATATATATATATATATATATATATATATATATATATATATATATATATATATATATATATATATATATATATATATATATAAATATATATATATATATATATATAAATATATATATATATATATATATATATATATATATATATATATATATATATATATATATATATATATATATATATATATATATCAGTGTCTGTGCTCCATAAAAACTTACAGAAAATTTGTCGATTTAACATAAAACAAAGTAATAAGTAATGTGTAAATATGCAAAATATCCAATTAAAAATTTTCAAATTGATAATAGATTATGATTCCACTGTTGATAATAATAATAATGATAAATTGATAATGGAGGGAAATGACAGAGCAAACTCAGGCCAAGGAAGGTGACACTTATCTTAATACTGATGAAGAAGAAGAAGAAATACCTGGAGTAGACTCACCTGACGTTGGACTCCGTCTTAAAGAGTCTGTACTTCCCAGGTCTGCATGTAAGGAAGAAGGAGACGGGGGAGGGGTTAGTGCCGGCTCTCTCACTATAATTTGCTGTAATTCTTTTGTGTTTGTATAAGTGTTTTGAATTAATTTGTATTACTATTGTGATTTCAAATTAGCATTTGTTTTGTTAAATACTTGTCAGATTTTTTCTTGAACGAGTTATGTAAATAGAGCATTGGTGTTCGGTGTTTTGTATAATCGGTGTTGTTATATCACCTTGTAGTCACCAACACTATTTTGTACCAACACTTGTCACCAACACTAGTCACCAACACTATTTTGTACCAACACTTGTCACCAACACTAGTCACCAACACTATTTTGTACCAACACTAGTCACCAACACTAGTCACCAACACTATTTTGTACCAACACTAGTCACCAACACTATTTTGTACCAACACTTGTCACCAACACTAGTCACCAACACTATTTTGTAAACTATTTATTTTAGTTTTAACTCAAAGAAAATTAAATCGTAAATGAAACCTCGGTACTCGAACAGCGCTCACTCGAACGTTGTGTTGGTGTTCGGTAGTCGACCGTTCGTTCGACACTCAAGCGTGAACACGCATGTACAAGGCAGTGATGTGGTGGAGGCTGACTCCATACACAGTTTTAAGTGTAGATATGATAGAGCCCAAAAGGCTCAGGAACCTGTACATTAGTTGATTGACGGTTGAGAGGTGGGACCTAAGAGCCAGAGCTCAACCCCAGCAAGCACAACTAGGTGAGTACGCATACCAGACGCAGCTCGTCCTCGCAAACAAAGATCCAAGCTCGTTAATCCAGCCGCCAAAACCGTTGTTTATGAATGAAAAGCGGTTTACACACGACTCACACAACCCGTCCTCGACTCAAGTCCATTACATTCAGCGGTCGACCCCACAGACGCATTCATAAATTTTAACATGCTGTTCATTCAAAAGGGAAATTTTCTCAAGTATAAATTAATATTATAATATATTAGCATATTGTGCATATATAGGCATAGGTTAGGTTAGGTTAGGTGTTTAGGTTCTGTTGGCGATTATTTGTATTTGTAGTACGTGGGTGAAGCATTTATAGCGTTGTGATTCGAACAAAACTCGTCAGTGAAGCACTTGTTCCGGATATGTTCGAACGTCAGCAGTTGTGAGTCAGCCCGTCCTCCAAACAAAGATCCAAAAGTGATTCCATGCACCCGCCAAACCCCCTGTTTATGAATGAAAAGCGGTTTACACACGACTCACAACTGCTGACGTTCGAACATATCCGGAACAAGTGCTTCACTGACGAATTTTGTTCGAATCACAACGCTATAAATGCTTCACCCACGTACTACAAATACAAATAATCGCCAACAGAACCTAAACACCTAACCTAACCTATGCCTATATATGCACAATATGCTAATATATTATAATATTAATTTATACTTGAGAAAATTTCCCTTTTGAATGAACAGCATGTTAAAATTTATGAATGCGTCTGTGGGGTTGACCGCTGAATGTAATGGACTTGAGTCGAGGACGGGTTGTGTGAGTCGTGTGTAAACCGTTTTTCATTCATAAACAGGGCGTTTGGCGGGTGCATGGAATCACTTTTGGATCTTTGTTTGGAGGACGGGCTGGCGACTGACAACTAATAACGTCCGAACACTTCCGGAACAAGTGCTTCGCTCACGTCCTCTGTTCGAACCACAATTCTGTAAATGCTTCACCCACGTACTTCAGATACAAATAATCGCCAACAGAACCTAAACACCTAACCTAACCTACGCCTAACTATACATATAATGTTTATGAATAATAATATTCGTTTATATATATGAGAACAAACCAATTTTTAATACACTATATTGAAATTGATGAATGAGTCTGGGGAGGACGGCCGCTGCTTTAACCAGCCTAGTGTGAGAACGTGTTGCCCAGACGAATAAGTTTCTCAATATCTGTCGTTCAGTGCTTATCACCACTAGACTTCTCTACACTTTCTCCTATTTTTTTTTTATTTTTTTATATTCATAGTGTAAATAAGTCACAATGGCACTTAAGAAAGTTAGTGATAAGAACCAAACAAAACAGAAAATTAGAACCACGATTGAGATGAGAAAGGAACTCAGCAGAACATGAGAGTGGGGCCGCGTGTCTGCTCCGGCCTCCCAGGTGGTCCTCCTTCATCTACTTCTCTAAACAAGAGTTGTTACATTCTTGTACAGCCACTAGTACGCGTAGCGTTTCGGGCAGGTCCCTGGAATACGATCCCCGCCGCGAAGAATCGTTGTTACAACCAAGTACACATTTTACTGTTGCGTTAAACAGAGGCTACAGTTAAGGATTTGCGCCCAGTAAATCCTCCCCGGCCAGGATACGAACCCATGACAAAGCGCTCACGGAACGCCAGGCGAGTGTCTTACCACTATACCACGGAGACGTAAAAGAAATGTGTGCAAAATTGGGGAAGGTGCCAAGTTTTCTTGAAAAATATCACTCTGGCAAAGTTGTGATGATGGTAAGGGCCGCCCCTGACACAGTAGTACTGATAGTAAGGGACGCCCCTGACACAGTAGTACTGATAGTAAGGGACGCCCCTGACACAGTAGTACTGATAGTAAGGGACGCCCCTGACACAGTAGTACTGATAGTAAGGGACGCCCCTGACACAGTAGTACTGATAGTAAGGGACGCCCCTGACACAGTAGTACTGATAGTAAGGGACGCCCCTGACACAGTAGTACTGATAGTAAGGGACGCCCCTGACACAGTAGTACTGATAGTAAGGGACGCCCCTGACACAGTAGTACTGATAGTAAGGGCCGCCCCTGACACAGTAGTACTGATAGTAAGGGACGCCCCTGACACAGTAGTACTGATAGTAAGGGACGCCCCTGACACAGTAGTACTGATAGTAAGGGCCGCCCCTGACACAGTAGTACTGATGGTAAGGGACGCCCCTGACACAGTAGTGTTGATGGTAAGGGACGCCCCTGACAAAGTAGTACTGATAGTAAGGGACGCCCCTGACAAAGTAGTACTGATAGTAAGGGACGCCCCTGACAAAGTAGTACTGATAGTAAGGGACGCCCCTGACAAAGTAGTACTGATGGTAAGGGACGCCCCTGACAAAGTAGTGTTGACGGTAAGGGCCGCCCCTGACAAAGTAGTGTTGATGGTAAGGGACGCCCCTGACAAAGTAGTACTGATAGTAAGGGCCGCCCCTGACAAAGTAGTACTGATGGTAAGGGACGCCCCTGACAAAGTAGTGTTGATGGTAAGGGACGCCCCTGACAAAGTAGTGTTGATGGTAAGGGACGCCCCTGACAAAGTAGTACTGATAGTAAGGGACGCCCCTGACAAAGTAGTACTGATAGTAAGGGACGCCCCTGACAAAGTAGTGTTGATGGTAAGGGACGCCCCTGACAAAGTAGTGTTGATGGTAAGGGACGCCCCTGACAAAGTAGTACTGATAGTAAGGGACGCCCCTGACAAAGTAGTACTGATAGTAAGGGACGCCCCTGACAAAGTAGTAGTGATAGTAAGGGACGCCCCTGACACAGTAGTGTTGATAGTAAGGGACGCCCCTGACAAAATAGTACTGATGGTAAGGGCCGCCCCTGGCAAAGTAGTGCTGATAGTAAGGGCCGCCCCTGACAAAGTAGTACTGATGGTAAGGGACGCCCCTGACAATGTAGTGCTGATAGTAAGGGCCGCCCCTGACAAAGTAGTACTGATAGTAAGGGCCGCCCCTGACAAAGTAGTACTGATAGTAAGGGACGCCCCTGACAATGTAGTGCTGATAGTAAGGGCCGCCCCTGACAAAGTAGTACTGATAGTAAGGGACGCCCCTGACAAAGTAGTGTTGATGGTAAGGGACTCCCCTGACAAAGTAGTACTGATAGTAAGGGACGCCCCTGACAAAGTAGTGTTGATGGTAAGGGACGCCCCTGACAAAATAGTACTGATAGTAAGGGACGCCCCTGACAAAGTAGTGTTGATGGTAAGGGACGCCCCTGACAAAGTAGTGTTGATAGTAAGGGACGCCCCTGACAAAGTAGTACTGATAGTAAGGGACGCCCCTGACAATGTAGTGTTGATAGTAAGGGACGCCCCTGACAAAGTAGTGTTGATAGTAAGGGACGCCCCTGACAAAGTAGTACTGATAGTAAGGGACGCCCCTGACAATGTAGTGTTGATAGTAAGGGACGCCCCTGACAAAGTAGTGTTGATAGTAAGGGACACCCCTGACAATGTAGTGCTGATAGTAAGGGACGCCCCTGACAATGTAGTGCTGATAGTAAGGGACGCCCCTGACAAAGTAGTGTTGATAGTAAGGGACGCCCCTGACAAAGTAGTACTGATAGTAAGGGACGCCCCTGACAGTGTAGTGTTGATAGTAAGGGACGCCCCTGACAAAGTAGTGTTGATAGTAAGGGACGCCCCTGACAATGTAGTGCTGATAGTAAGGGACGCCCCTGACAATGTAGTGCTGATAGTAAGGGACGCCCCTGACACAGTAGTGTTGATGGTAAGGGACGCCCCTGACAAAGTAGTGTTGATGGTAAGGGACGCCCCTGACAAAGTAGTGTTGATAGTAAGGGACGCCCCTGACAATGTAGTGCTGATAGTAAGGGACGCCCCTGACAATGTAGTGCTGATAGTAAGGGACGCCCCTGACAATGTAGTGTTGATAGTAAGGGACGCCCCTGACAATGTAGTGCTGATAGTAAGGGACGCCCCTGACAATGTAGTGTTGATAGTAAGGGACGCCCCTGACAATGTAGTGCTGATAGTGAGGGACGCCCCTGACAAAGTAGTGTTGATAGTAAGGGCCGCCCCTGACAAAGTAGTACTGATGGTAAGGGACGCCCCTGACAAAGTAGTGTTGATGGTAAGGGACGCCCCTGACAAAGTAGTGCTGATAGTAAGGGACGCCCCTGACAATGTAGTGCTGATAGTAAGGGACGCCCCTGACAATGTAGTGCTGATAGTAAGGGACGCCCCTGACAATGTAGTGCTGATAGTAAGGGACGCCCCTGACAATGTAGTGCTGATAGTAAGGGACGCCCCTGACAATGTAGTGCTGATAGTAAGGGACGCCCCTGACAATGTAGTGCTGATAGTAAGGGACGCCCCTGACAATGTAGTGCTGATAGTAAGGGACGCCCCTGACAAAGTAGTGCTTATAGTAAGGGACGCCCCTGACAATGTAGTGCTGATAGTGAGGGCCGCCCCTGACAATGTAGTGCTGATAGTGAGGGCCGCCCCTGACAATGTAGTGCTGATAGTAAGGGACGCCCCTGACAATGTAGTGCTGATAGTGAGGGCCGCCCCTGACAAAGTAGTGCTGATAGTGAGGGCCGCCCCTGACAAAGAACAACACATCTCTTCCTCTGCCTCACCACCTTCCACCTGTCTCATCAACTCTCCTAAGTGCAGGTAAAGTTTATACAGTAATTGCGTTAATTTATTTTTATGTACTCTACTAATATATTTATTTCTGAGCTCTGGAACCCGCTGATATAATTTACATCTTTCCTCGATCGGCCTTTAAGAACCAATTAAGTTTGAGTACCAAAGTTTTCACTATAATGAATGAAAAGTTTTATCATTTCATAAGAAAAACAGTGAATAATATAATATTTCAGGAAAATTCGACTTGTTAGGCAACTTAGCCTATTAGGTTATACATATATTATTTATATATATTATGGCAGTTCCCGTGGTGCAGTGGTAGCACACTCGTCCCTAGCTTCGCCAGAGATTTGGTCTCGATTCTTATCCTGGCCGGGGAGGATTGACTAGGCGTCAATCCTCAACTGTACGCCTCTGTCTACTCAGCAGCAAATGGATACCTGGTTGTTAAACGATTTGGCGGGTCGTATTCCAGGGAAAATTAAAAGTTGAGGACTTTCATAATCATATACATTACATAATGTATACAAGCAAGTAACAGAACACACACACACAACAATGTACAGGTAAAGCTTAGTGCAAAGTAAAGCACAGTGCCAGGTGAAGCACAGTGCCAGGTGAAGCACAGTGCCAAGTAAAGCACAGTGCCAGGTGAAGCACAGTGCCAAGTAAAGCACAGTGCCATGTGAAGCACAGTGCCAAGTAAAGCACAGTGCCAGGTGAAGCACAGTGCCAAGTAAAGCACAGTGCCAGGTGAAGCACAGTGCCAAGTAAAGCACAGTGCCAGGTGAAGCACAGTGCCAAGTAAAGCACAGTGCCAGGTGAAGCACAGTGCCAAGTAAAGCACAGTGCCAGGTGAAGCACAGTGCCAAGTAAAGCACAGTGCCATATGAAGCACAGTGCCAAGTAAAGCACAGTGCCATATGAAGCACAGTGCCAAGTAAAGCACAGTGCCAGGTGAAGCACAGTGCCAAGTAAAGCACAGTGCCAGGTGAAGCACAGTGCCAAGTAAAGCACAGTGCCAGGTGAAGCACAGTGCCAGGTAAAGCACAGTGCCAGGTGAAGCACAGTGCCAAGTAAAGCACAGTGCCAGGTGAAGCACAGTGCCAAGTAAAGAACAGTGCCAGGTGAAGCACAGTGCCAGGTGAAGCACAGTGCCAGGGACCCTATAACCCTCGTGCTATGCTGTATAATTTCAGCTTTATTTTTCTTACATGTATCTTATAATTAGATTACACTCTACTCTTATTAAAGTGTATAAAGCATCAGGCTACAGCATCAGCTGCAGAGTGTGAGTGCTGGGGTGAGTGAGAGTGTGTGCTGGGATGAGTGCAAGTGTGTACTGGGGTGAGTCTGAGGTGAGTGTGAGTGTGTACTGGGGTGAGTCTGAGGTGAGTGTGAGTGTGTACTGGGGTGAGTCTGAGGTGAGTGTGAGTGTGTACTGGGATGAGTGTGAGGTGAGTGTGTGTACTGGAGTGAGTGCAAGTTTGTATTGTAAACTCACACTGTGTTGTATAGTGTATACCTAGTGTGTGTGTGGGGTTCATCACTACACTATAGGTAAATAATGTTCTATGATTTTTTGTAAACTTAATTATTTGGTAAAAACAGTCATGCTATATATAAATAAGAAAAGGCAAAAATATAAACAAAAACTTAAAAGCTGTTGAGTTTAATATTTTTATTGTGAACAGGACACAGTTCTCAGGGAGGAGATTAAACAGACAAAATATTGAACCCGTTGCAACAGAAAGTCATAAAATTGAATCACAATATCGTCATTTCCAGCTAAAAATTAGAAGTCTAGATTTGTGTTTCTTCGAAAAAGCTAATTAGTGGCAAATTGGAACCTTCCTATGTTTTATATACTTCCAGTCGATTTAAAAATATACGTCACAGTGTCACAGTTAAGAGCACTATCCCTGCCTGTCCCTCCGTCTGTCCCTCTGTCCATCCAGGGACCTGGCCACCGGGTGTAAGACATTGTGTTGTGTGAGATTCCAGGGGACGCGCACGCGCAGTGCCCCCCCCCCCTTCTCCCCTGTGGTATTTACAACGGTTTCCTGATGAGGCTAGTGTCCTAACTGTGCATAAATACATCACTCATTACTTACAAGATACAGCGATACATAGAAAACATGTACAACCCTGTTTCTTAGTCCACGGCATGAGTAAGTACAGTTTGTTTCGTTACAATATCCCGACTGTAACATCGAGCAATGTGTAGCCTAACTTGAACTGGTACTCAAGTTGGAGGTAAGAAATCAGGCAAGACAGCACACAACCGTATGGTAAGTTGACAGTATAAAGCTACATCCGAACAGAACTCCTCTCTTGCATGCCATTATCTAATTGTAGTTTATCTCGCTCTCGTGATTACAAGCTATTAAATTTGCATACAGATATTTTGACCTTACACAGAGAAAGCGTTTAATGAGATGAGCTATATTTAAACAACCAATAATATTCCCCTCGTGTGTGTGAATGTGTGTGTGTGTGTGTGTTAAAGAAGTTTGGCCCAAAATAACGAATTAGAGAACCAGTAATGCTAGAATACAACGTTATCAGGCTAAGGTAGCGACATCCCAGTACATAGGTGTCACGCTCTACAATAGAAAATGAGAATTACAGAACACCATTCTCTCGACTCTGTTAGAGGAGGAACTAAATCATTTGTAGTGCCTTTAAATGATGTTAAAATATTGATTATTAGGATGGACAAAAAGTGACGCTAATCCGACTTAGGAACAAAACTCGACATTTCTCTCTGGATGACTTTTTATAAATGGTCTGAATCTCAAGTTTCCTTTAGCCTTCAGATATGTGCAAGAACTAAGAAATACTAAATATGTGTTTAGGGTGCATAGTGGAGAAATTAAGATGGCATTAAACCAACAAAAAATATAATAAAAAATCATAAAATAAATCATTAAATGCCGCTAATGATTTGCGATAGAATCCATAAGAGAGTGGAGGGGAGGATGTTGGTGGTGTGGCGAGGCTTTTGTTGACTTCTACTGCAGAGGCTCCTCACCCAACCTGGTGGGGGTGACGCCAGTGGTCAGGGTGTCTGCGGCGGCGGCGGCGGCGTCGGCAGCGGCGTCTGCGGCGGCGTCTGGCTCCTCCTGCCCGGCCTCAGCTCTGATGGTCGTGGTGGCCAGGTCGTCGCTCACTTCTGTTCCTAGAAAAGCGAACATCCTCGTCGTGTATTTGTCGTGGGCGGCAAGAGGAAGGGACTAAGGGACGGCCTCAGCTGTTACTGAACAAACACAACATGGGGACGAACAAAGAAAATGGGGCTTTGACTTTGCTCACTCGTAAACATATAAGGGATATAGCAATCACAACTCTTAAAAAAAAATTGTGTAGGGTTTTGACCACTTAAAATTGGCAAAAGGATTGTTATCAGTCCAAAAAGATTCTTAAGATGACACTTAATATCAAATGAAATTAAATATAGGATCATGCTGCGTTCGCTGTTGAATATCTATTTAATATTAATTTGTGGATATCTTAATTAAATTCTGGGATTTACTTGGGGAATTTTTAATTCTTTGTTAGTTTTAACTCAGGTGAATCTTAACATAACATCGTTGTGTTATGACCGGATGACTGAGGCTTCAGGGCCAGGCGCTGGGTCACTTGTAGAGGTGAGTACTGAACCTGTGGGTGTTGTCTTGTTAATTGTGTATTGTGGCTGTGTTCACGGTCTCATCCCTCACACCTCACTCATAACACCCAGCCTCCCTCACCTCACACTCATAACACCCAGCCTCCCTCACACCACACTCATACCACAGCCTCACTCACCCCTCACTCATAACACAGCCTCACCCTCCAATGTTAACAATCTCGCTTTTGATACACTTAAAAAATAAAAAAAAATGTAATCAGGTAATTAGGCTGCTCTTTGTTAGTCAATCTGTATTATAAAAATTGTATTGCTAATTATATTCATATTGTGTACACTATATAATGAGTTGAGTCCTTAAGAGAATCTTGTTCATAAAAAATTAATACATTTCTTGCGTCATTGTTTTATATTTATAGATTTAAGTTAGAATTAACTAACAGGGAAAACTCTGCAGCTTCCAGCTTGAAGTCGACGACAGTTAATACACGTGTGTAATACACGTGTGTAATACACGTGTGTATTACAAACATGCCAGTGGAGGGAGGATTTTGTTGTGTCTTGTGTCTGTGGTGTTTGTCCCATAGGGTGACCAGCCCGTGTGACCCCCAGAGTGACCAGCCCGTGTGACCCCCAGAGTGACCAGCCCGTGTGACCCCCAGAGTGACCAGCCCGTGTGATCCCCCAGTGTGACCAGCTCGTGTGATCCCTAGAGTGACCAACCCATGTGATCCCCAGAGTGACCAGCCCGTGTGACCCCCAGAGTGACCAACCCGTGTGACCCCCAGAGTGACCAGCCCGTGTGATCCCCCAGTGTGACCAACTCGTGTGATCCCCCAGAGTGACCAACCCGTGTGATCCCCTAGAGTGACCAACCCATGTGATCCCCAGAGTGACCAACCCGTGTGATCCCCCAGAGTGACCAACCCGTGTGATCCCCCAGAGTGACCAACCCATGTGATCCCCAGAGTGACCAACCCGTGTGATCCCCCAGAGTGACCAACCCGTGTGATCCCCCAGAGTGACCAGCCCGTGTGATCCCCCAGAGTGACCAGTCCGTGTGATCCCCCAGAGTGACCAACCCGTGTGATCCCCCAGAGTGACCAGCCCGTGTGATCCCGTAGAGTGACCAACCCACCATTTACCGTTGAGTTGTTACCGTGTAACTGTGTCCGTGTTGCCAGAGTAATGATACACTGAACAATCATATGAACTCAACTCACTGTTGCATGTGTTCAGTGGAAAGACATCAGGAAAGGGCATACAATATTAAAACAATGCCTCGTAGATGTAGCTACGAGGGTATGAGAGTAATCCCGGTGGTGGTGGTAATTAGTGTCCCATCACCTTGGTATGTGGTAAATTATTTGAAGGTGAATCGTAATGGGCTAATTTATAAATGGAGAAACCCTCCCCCAAAAAATAAGTGTTAGGATAAGGGTTTTGATGCTACAAGACCCTTGCATCTTGTCTGATTTGTGACCTGCTAAGGATCAAACACTTGTTATTCTTAGATTAGCCTCGAGAGATTCTACTCTTTATACCTCATGACGCTCGTATTGACTCTATAGAGCATTAGTACGTTAACACGTCACGTTAAGACTGATGAGAATGTTGAGGCATAAAGAGTAGAGCTCCGAGTGAGGCTGCTCTTTATTCATATGTCCTGAAATCTTAATATCTTTATTTATATTAGTTTTAACCTTAAAATTATCCTGCTATATTCAGGTTTAATATGTACATGTAGTTTAAAGTTGGCTGTAGTTTATAATTACTGTTCCTAATCCAAATACGAAATATGACTCTGAATTTAAAAGGTGTAATATGTCGTCGGAAGATCACACACACATACACACATTATATATATATATATATATATATATATATATATATATATATATATATATATATATATATATATATATATATATATATATATTGTATGTAGTGAGCAGTATTCTGAGAGCAGACAAGTTTGTCTCAGCTTAAGCATACTTGTATGCAAGTCCACAGTGAAGGGCTCAGCAAGTATTATATATATTAAAGCATCAGAGTTTAAACTTATCATTGATTTATATGAGAATGAATGGTGACGCGGGCACAGGGGTGGCAAGATGTCAACAAACAGTAACTACAGATACAAAAATAGAGAGGAAGGTGTGGATTCACATTACAAAAAAAAAAAAATGAAAATAAAAAAAAAAAAGAGAACAAGACTTTTGGGCTAATCAAAAGGGAATGACAAAAATAGGTTTGAGAATTATGTATGTAAATCCACTTTCATATTATTTAAAAAAGTTATTTCCAAAAATTTCAGATCATGAAATCACTGTTAGCATAAGTGATCATGCCGAAGCGATTAGGAAACTATTGTTCTCTGGGGGAATATGGGTTGGGGGGCGACATGTTTAGTTGGGATTATGTGTCTCTAGGAACGTTGACAGACAGGTGGATCTCAAGGCTGGTCTCAAGCACGCCTGTGAGACCGCTCCAACATTAGTGTGAACACAGTGACGGAAGAGGAACTCAAGGGAAGAAATGTCTCTCAGTGACAGAAATGGAACGGAAGAAAAATGTCTCAAATCAACAATGAAACTGAAGAATAATATAGTTTCTCGGTGACCGAGACATGCAACTCAAGTTTTGAATCAGTAACTAAGACTTGAAACTCAATAATTAACTTATATTTCACAAGCATGTAACTCAAGAACAGTCAAACATAGACACAAACTCAAGAAAATAATCCAATTTCACTGTGACAATAAACTTAAGAATAACTTAATCCCAGTGACATGAAGCACTGAGAGTTACTGATCTCGAGACAGCCACACACACACACGTGACCACTTAGAACAAATATGTAAGAAATAAGGGAAGAATCTTTAATATGACAAATACTAAATACACGAGTAATACATACCCACAAGAGCTCCGTAGAAAGATAAGCTAACTACAGCTTCTACTCAGCTAAAACAAAGTAACAAGAAATGGTTAAAGCATGCGGACCACATATTCCTTTTTTCGTTGTTGTTAATCATCTATAATCGTATCAAATTATATCAAACTTACAAAGTCTCTATTCACTACATATATATCTAAACAACATATGACAATGCTGGTTGAGACGGCACGTCAAGAGGGAGCTGAGGTTCTCTTCCCTTTGTCTAGAGAAACGATTTGCACTGAATTATTACCTTGACACGTGTTCACAATCCCTACAGACACCCCAGTGCACGTAACTGATTAAATTTGGTCATGAACATTAGAGGAGACTTAGTTTATTTTAATAAAAAATTAATTCATCGCCAGTCTTAGTGCTTATAGTCATTGAAATCCGGTATATAAGGATTTTCGTAGTCTTTTGTCCAGTTGCAATTGCTGGATGACAGAGGACAACAGCTTCAAGAATACAGCAGACAGGTGACGGGACCTCCCGTACCGAGTCACAAATCTTATCTTCTGTCACGTCTAGGGAAAATCATAAACTTTTCTTGAGTAACGATCGAATTTTCACGGCTAATCTTGAGTCCTCTTATTAAATAAACTCACGCAAGCTGTGCAATTTTTTTTTGCATAAACAGCAGTAAATTTTAGAATTGAAAGGGTTCGCAATTGTGTTGTTAATCACATCTACTGTAGTTCGAACATACCTGATGGCTTCTTCTGTGTTTTATGTGAGCGAAAAAATGCCCCTACAGCGAGAATCTTGGAGGTAGCAGATAGCAATTTCCTTTTGGCCAAGCTAGGCTCACCAGCTACAGGGCGAACGAGAACGAAGGCTACCCTTAGAAACTGTCCTCTGACGTGCCCGTATCTTATATATATGTCACTATAACCTATATCTTACTCAAGCTCCAACTGTGACCAGTGGTAACGCTGGAGGGCTGTAGCAACCCCAACTGTGACTAATGGTAACGTTGGAGGGCTGTAGCAACCCCAACTGTGACCAGTGGTAACGCTGGAGGGCTGCAGCAACCCCAACTGTGACCAATGGTAACGCTGGAGGGCGGCAGCAACCCCAAATGTGACCAATGGTAACGTTGGAGGGCTGCAGCAACCCCAACTGTGACCAATGGTAACGCTGGAGGGCTGCAGCAACCCCAACTGTGACCAATGGTAACGTTGGAGGGCTGCAGCTACCCCAACTGTGACCAGTGGTAACGGTGGAGGGCTGTAGCCACAGCACTTGCCCTTATCTCAGTACTACTGAAGCTAACACCATTGCATTAGCAATAGACATTCCTTGTTTCAGTCATATTTTCAACCAGAGTTCCAGTCCGGAAGGTGAAGTAATAACTGGAGCTGCTGCCGATCAAGACAGCTCAGTCAATGGGATTGTGAATAGCCTATTTTTAGGGTTTTGAAATGTTTGAGTTCTTGCGACCTTAGAACTTGGTAGCCTAACTTGAGGTGAGGAGCGGGTGGTGTAGAAGTTTGACAACTCAAGTTTGACACCTGTTACTAGTTAATTGCCCGATTCAAGTGGTGAAAATTAAAACAGATTTGAACTTTTTTTTATTTCAACTCAATATATTGGAGAAAATTTTGCTGAATTATCGAGGTGTCGCTTTCGATCCATTGAACCAAACGGGAATGTCTCGTTAACGGATGAATAATATATAAAAAGATAAATGAATTTTGCTAAAGATGAAACGTGTCAAAAATTAAACTGACTCGTGATAATTTACATTGAGTCATTTGTGGCTGAAACAAGGAATTACAATCCCTTAAATTAAAAACAAATATATATGTACAGTATATGTAACTATCAAATGGAACATGAAATAAAAACTTAATGGTTTTAAGCACGCGAGTTGGGGAAGAAAGGATCAACGTGTAAGTTGTGGGCAGAAACAAACCAAACTTAGATCAATCGAAACTTTAATAAAGGGAGGAACGAAACTTGGAACGAACGAAACGGCTTTTGATGAAGTCTGGATTAATTGCCTTCGTGACATTATTGACAGCCGAGTTTCAAAGTCGTTACTACTAATTTTTTTTTTTTCGATTATGGAATATTAATTAATTGCAAATATTAGCTCAAACGCTTGAGTTTGCATTTACTATTATGAAATTAATGAATACATTACAGTTTTCTTTAAAACAAGACAAAAATGTTAAAAATGCATTAGAAATTATTTGTAAAATTTCAAAATTACAACGCTATAGCTTTAAGTGTGTGTGTGTGTATATATATATATATATATATATATATTATTAAATATGACCGAAAAAGTAAGATTAATAATTCTAACACGAATTTTCTCAATCTTTCGTACATTACGCTTCACTGTTGGAGGTAAATCAAAAATCACTTCTCCAAAATTCATTTTTATTTCTAGTCTGACGCGACACGGGCGCGTTTCGTAAAACTTATTACATTTTCAAAGACTTCACAAATACACAACTGATTAGAACTTGCGTTTCCCTGATTTTATATCTACATTTTGAGTGAGGTGGGAAGGGTGATGTGGCATTACATTTGAGTGAGGTGGGAAGGGTGATGTGGCATTACATTTGAGTGAGGTGGGAAGGGTGATGTGGCATTAACACAAGACAGAACACTAGGGGATATTAATAGGGTATTAAAAGTATCAACACAAGACAGAACAGAAACAATGGGTATTGAATAGAAGTGTTTGTAGAAAGCCTATTGGTCCATATTTCTTGATGCTTCTATATTGGAGCGGAGTCTTGAGGTGGGTAGAATATAGTTGTGCAATAATTGGCTGTTGATTGCTGGTGTTGACTTCTTGATGTGTAGTGCCTCGCAAACGTCAAGCCGCCTGCTATCGCTGTATCTATCGATGATTTCTGTGTTGTTTACTAGGATTTCTCTGGCGATGGTTTGGTTATGGGAAGAGATTATATGTTCCTTAATGGAGCCCTGTTGTTTATGCATCGTTAAACGCCTAGAAAGAGATGTTGTTGTCTTGCCTATATACTGGGTTTTTTGGAGCTTACAGTCCCCAAGTGGGCATTTGAAGGCATAGACGACGTTAGTCTCTTTTAAAGCGTTCTGTTTTGTGTCTGGAGAGTTTCTCATGAGTAGGCTGGCCGTTTTTCTGGTTTTATAGTAAATCGTCAGTTGTATCCTCTGATTTTTGTCTGTAGGGATAACGTTTCTATTAACAATATCTTTCAGGACCCTTTCCTCTGTTTTATGAGCTGTGGAAAAGAAGTTCCTGTAAAATAGTCTAATAGGGGGTATAGGTGTTGTGTTAGTTGTCTCTTCGGAGGTTGCATGGCTTTTCACTTTCCTTCTTATGATGTCTTCGATGAAACCATTGGAGAAGCCGTTATTGACTAGGACCTGCCTTACCCTACAGAGTTCTTCGTCGACTTGCTTCCATTCTGAGCTGTGGCTGAGAGCACGGTCGACGTATGCGTTAACAACACTCCTCTTGTACCTGTCAGGGCAGTCGCTGTTGGCATTTAGGCACATTCCTATGTTTGTTTCCTTTGTGTAGACTGCAGTGTGGAAACCTCCGCCCTTTTCCTTGGCTGTTACATCTAGAAAAGGCAGCTTCCCATCCTTTTCCATCTCGTAAGTGAAACGCAGCACGGAACTCTGCTCAAATGCCTCCTTCAGCTCCTGCAGATGTCTGACATCAGGTACCTGTGTAAAAATGTCGTCAACATACCTGCAGTATATGGCCGGTTTCAAGTTCATGTCGACTAAGACTTTTTGCTCGATGGTACCCATGTAGAAGTTTGCAAACAGGACACCTAGGGGAGAACCCATGGCGACCCCATCTACTTGCTTATACATGTGCCCATCCGGGCTCAAGAAGGGTGCCTCTTTAGTACAAGCTTGGAGTAGTTTCCTCAGAATACTTTCTGGCATGTCAAGAGGAGTACAGGCTGGATCACGATACACTCTGTCGGCTATCATTCCGATTGTCTCGTCCACAGGTACGTTGGTAAACAGCGATTCTACGTCCAACGAGGCTCTTATCCCTGTGGCCCGTGCGCCCCGCAGTAAGTCCACAAATTCCTTTGGAGACTTCAGGCTGAAGGCGCAAGGAACATAAGGAGTCAGCAGGCCGTTGAGTCGCTTCGCCAGTCTGTACGTGGGTGTGGGTATCTGGCTAATGATTGGCCGAAGTGGGTTTCCAGGCTTGTGCGTCTTGACGTTTCCATACGCATATCCAGGTTTATATTCCCCAATGATCTTTGGCAGGTGGAGTCCGGATTTCTTGGCGTTCACAGTTTCGATCAGTTTGTTGACCTTTGCTTTTAATTCGGCTGTAGTGTCCTTCGTTACCCTTTGGAACTTAGTTTGGTCAGAGAGTATGATGTTCATTTTCGCTAGATATTCGTCTTTTTTAAGAATGACATATATTGGCGACTTGTCACCTCTCCTGACAACTATCTCCTTGTTCTCACGAAGGCTTTTAGCTGCCGCTTTAAGCTCGGGGGACAGTATGGTGCTTCTGTAGTTGCCTCGATTCTTTCCTCCTTCTGCAATAAGTTCTGCTTGTAAGGTATCTTTGGTAGTGACCTTCTTTTGTGTCTCGAGGTCGAATATGTCGTCCAACAGAATTTCCAACTCTACTTTCCGGGCCATTTCACTCGGTCTGGACATAACATGACAGTTTATGCCCAGATTTAGGAGAGTGACTTGGTCCTCAGTGAGGTTAATTCCTGCAAGGTTCAGGAAGCCATCTCTTGGTCGAAGAGACAACTAACACAACACCTATACCCCCTATTAGACTATTTTACAGGAACTTCTTTTCCACAGCTCATAAAACAGAGGAAAGGGTCCTGAAAGATATTGTTAATAGAAACGTTATCCCTACA
The DNA here is from genome assembly GCF_040958095.1 of Procambarus clarkii. Taxonomy (NCBI): domain Eukaryota; kingdom Metazoa; phylum Arthropoda; class Malacostraca; order Decapoda; family Cambaridae; genus Procambarus; species Procambarus clarkii. Next base: position 19,363,627 of record NC_091156.1, read on the forward strand.
GACAAAAATCAGAGGATACAACTGACGATTTACTATAAAACCAGAAAAACGGCCAGCCTACTCATGAGAAACTCTCCAGACACAAAACAGAACGCTTTAAAAGAGACTAACGTCGTCTATGCCTTCAAATGCCCACTTGGGGACTGTAAGCTCCAAAAAACCCAGTATATAGGCAAGACAACAACATCTCTTTCTAGGCGTTTAACGATGCATAAACAACTGGGCTCCATTAAGGAACATATAATCTCTTCCCATAACCAAACCATCGCCAGAGAAATCCTAGTAAACAACACAGAAATCATCGATAGATACAGCGATAGCAGGCGGCTTGACGTTTGCGAGGCACTACACATCAAGAAGTCAACACCAGCAATCAACAGCCAATTATTGCACAACTATATTCTACCCACCTCAAGACTCCGCTCCAATATAGAAGCATCAAGAAATATGGACCAATAGGCTTTCTACAAACACTTCTATTCAATACCCATTGTTTCTGTTCTGTCTTGTGTTGATACTTTTAATACCCTATTAATATCCCCTAGTGTTCTGTCTTGTGTTAATGCCACATCACCCTTCCCACCTCACTCAAATGTAATGCCACATCACCCTTCCCACCTCACTCAAATGTAATGCCACATCACCCTTCCCACCTCACTCAAAATGTAGATATAAAATCAGGGAAACGCAAGTTCTAATCAGTTGTGTATTTGTGAAGTCTTTGAAAATGTAATAAGTTTTACGAAACGCGCCCGTGTCGCGTCAGACTAGAAATAAAAATGAATTTTGGAGAAGTGATTTTTGATTTACCTCCAACAGTGAAGCGTAATGTACGAAAGATTGAGAAAATTCGTGTTAGAATTATTAATCTTACTTTTTCGGTCATATTTAATAATATATGTCTACAGGAAAGACTGCTACCAAAATATACTAATATATATATATATATATATATATATATATATTGTCATCCGTGGAAATAAACATTCCATTCACTTGGGTTGTATGGGGCTCGAACCGTGGACCCCACGTGTGTGAGGCCGACGCTCTATCGACCATGCTATGAGGAGTCTTAGAAAGGATAATTTCCAGAAGCAGCATCTTGCTCCGACCACCTGAGCGCAACTCCATGGTCTCCCGAGACTGCAGGAGGCCTGCTATTTTAAGACAAACGAGAAAGTGTACATTCTGGTTACCATTGTCAATGAATGGTCACGTCTGTGGTACAAGATGATCTAAACCAAAATAACTGCTTCGTCCCAGCACCGGGAACTGGTCTCCTGAACGGAAAACAATTATTATAATTAGTGCTGAAATCAGTGTATTTAGAGGAAATTATTTGAAAGTTCGCTTTATTCAGAATGTCTTATAGCTCGATATTAAGTACATTAACTAGTGTACGTCTCAGAGTACCAGGTATCGTCTCCCGGGCATCAACTAGTGTACGTCTCAGAGTACCAGGTATCGTCTTCCCAGCACCAATGTGGTATAAAAGCCAAGCTTTAAAACGACCCCTGAAACGCACAATGCCTCCCCTTAGTCGTCAGTGTAAAATTGCCCGATCATCTCCGTGCCGTCCCACCTTTCAGACATGCATAATGTCGTTACCGTTCAGGGGGAAACTTAACATCTTCCCAAGAGAGACGTTTGGAGCCATCTTGGACTGACCTCAAACATCGCCCTTGAGATTATGTTAATAAGGCTGTTATAGAAAGCCTTTGTTTAGTGAGGTGGGGAAGAGGGCTCCTCATCTCTGTCTGTCATGTGGTTGTACAGTTTAAGCTTCTGTGGCAGCCAGCCGGCCATAGGCACTGTGCTTGGCAAATCAGAGTGCTATGTGGCCAAATTGGATTGACGTTTTATTTTAATATTGACTTGTGCGCTGACTGCCACTTGAAATGATAGAATTTTATGTGTTTGCATTTCACTTTTTAATAAATTTATTATATGCTATTTTTTGTTTAAAAATGGCCCATGAGTAAGAGCATTTTGAATTATATATCTACTAGAAAATTTAAGAATTTGTGCATTTTTGTATTTATTTGGGGCAGAGATGAGAATACTCTAACCTCAGTTGTACCGAGAAAAACATGCAAATATGGCCATTGGACTGAAAAATAGTTGAGGCTTTCAACCAGGAACATAACGAGCCGGAAAGCTATCAGATTCACGTTTGAGTATTATTGCTGGTGATGGTAATCCACAGCCGCCATGTTCCGGGTCTCGGCCGCTATTTCCCGTCGCGGCCACCAGCTGACGCACGCAACACACGCCCCAACAACTTGACCAAATGTAAACATTGCTTTTATTGACTTCAGAGGTGACCCGCGCGTGTTGGGGCGTCTGCACGCACTGGGAAGGACTGGAGGGACGGGATGGGAGAGGAAGGGAGACAGAGAGAGAGAGAGAGAGAGAGAGAGATTAAAAACAAAAAGAAAATAGAGAAATAAAGACGACGTCGTGGAGCTTGGCGGCGGAGCGGTGGTGAATGAGACGGTGAAGACGTCTTGCGGCGGCGCCAACTAACCTAAGTGTTGGCCTGTCTCCTCGGCGGCGCCAGCGGCCGCCTCCTCCCCGGCCCAGGCATCCAGCCACCCTGCGTCATCATCCCCGCCTGCGGCACGGCGCACCACCATTCGGGGCGGCTCCTCCACTACTGCCACAGACTCTTCCACGTACGCTGCCTCCGTCTGAGCCTCCACTGGAGGCTCCGTTTGGGGTTCCACAACCTGGGGTTCCTCCACTGGAGGCTCTACTTGGGGCTCTTCAACCTGAGGTTCCTCCACTTGGGCTATCTTAGTCTGAGGCACCTCCGCTGGAGGCTTCATCTGGACCTCCTCAGCTTTGGCTTCCTCTAATGGAGGTTCCTCAACTGGAGGCTCCACTGGAGTCTCAACCTGAGGTTCCTCCACTGGAGTCTCAACCTGAGGTTCCTCCACTTGAGGTTCCTGCACAGTCGGCTCCAACTGAGGCTCCACTGGAGGTTCCTCAGCCTGTTGTGGCTCGTGGATAGCTTGTGGCTCCTCAGTCAGCTGGGGCACCTGCTCTTCCTGTGGGGGAAGTTGAAGGGGGGACGTGGAGGGGGCTAGCTCACCCAGGGTCTCAGGCGTCACACACACAACCTCACACACCACCTCCCTCGATGACTCACATTTTTCAGCAGCGGACTCACTTTTCACCTCAGCAGCGGGCTCAGCAGGGGCTACCTCAACAGGGGCGGAGACCTCCGGGGCAGGGGCATCCGGCTTCAGGGAGCTGCTCTCAGCCTCCAGACGGGCCAGCTCGGCCTCGGCAGCAGCGAGGGCGGCCAGCTCGGCCTCCATGGCAGCCTTGGCAGCGGCTTCACGCTCAGCCTTCCTCTTCTTCTTCTCGAGCTTCTTGCGTTCCTTGTCGTCGTCGGCGCCAGGCTCGCCGTTGGCGGCGGCGGCGGCGGGCTCGCTCTCGGTGGGAGCAGAGACAGGCTCCACCTCCGATACGTCAGCGGGTGCCTCCACTGCGGAGGTCTCCGGGGCCAGCTCGCGCTCCTTAGACTTCTTCTTCTTCCTGCGCTCCTTCCTCTCCTCACTTCCCTCCTCAGTCGCACCGTCGGTAATGGCCTGTGGGCAGAGTCAGATCAGAAAAGAAATGTTTTCACAGGTAACGTCGCCTGAAGACGAGTCGCTCACCTACCTAGTCGGGGGCCACCCGCGCCTACCTCCTACGTCCACTACACAAATAAGCCATCAAAAAATTATCTACCCAAAAACACTAACGTCAAAATATACGCCATCGTGCACTCGTAGAATATTATAACTATCAAACATAGCAAAAAAAATTCTATGCAAAATGTTTTTCTAGACGCATAGAAAAAAATCTATTAAAAAGAGAAAATATTATTCGCATTAACTGCTTGAGTGAATCATCACTACATAGTTTACCTGCGTCCACACACACGCACACAAATATAAAAATATGGTCAAAACGCAAATTCTGCTTTATAAGAGCGATATTGTTAAAGAATTCATTGTCTCCAAACTTCAAATATTGTAATAAGTATCTCAAAAGATTGTCTGGAAAAGAAAAGAAAAGAATGACAATCGTATCAGATATCCTTGAGACGGTATAATGATTACCACAACGTTGACTACTGTGAAATACAGTGGGTGTGGTGGACAGGTAAATTGTCTCACCTTAACAGCACTGCCGTCGAAGTGGACGCGGCCAGTGTCCTGAACGGGAACAGATGGTTATACTGATTAGCAGAGATATTTCTCTAGGATTCCATTACTCAATTGGCAGCTAAGCACATCCACAATGGCTCCCAAGGATGACATACGCAAGTGAAATGCTGAATACAATGAAAAAAAATATGAAACGCGTCTGGCTTTTACGGGCTCGGGCTCACCGTAGCCTGTGCTACGTGGAAGTTTTGTTCCGAGTAGCTGAATCTCAACTAACAACAACAATGGCGTCTGACCTAAAAGGATTAGTTTGGGTCTTTAAGATACCATTGCTTAGCTAACCATAGGATGAACTATTAATCCTGAGACAATACTACATATACTGACTATCAGCGCCGGTCAGTATAGCTCTTATACTGACTCATAAAACGTATAAAACTTATAAGACTTGTAGCTCTTGCAGGCAACAGGATGAATCTCTTAAATGATGTAATTACAAAATTCTCAAATATTAATTATATAATATATATTGGGAGTAGTTTTAACATTAATTGTATTATATGTTAGGGTTTGTGTGCATAATTATGCCTAGAACAAGTTAGGTAAAATATTGATTTACATTTATTTTCTGTTTATGTCTGGAAGTGAATCGCCGCGAAACATAGCGTCGAGCAGTTAAATTTAAATGTACAAAAAAAACACGGATTTTTACCGACTGAAACAGTTCGTATTTTGTACCTGCTCATCGTGAACCTTCCGGCTCTATGTTTTGATGATAGATGAATCTGAAAAACACTGGGTTAGGGCCAGTTAGATCCCAGAGAAACCTGGGTTTGGGGGTTTACTTGGGTTATCCTACGGCCATGTACCCCCTCTCCCAGCCCAGGTCAGCTCCGTGGTGATGTGTGTGTGGCAGTAATGTTGCCGCCCAAACACCAGCACTATGAAAGTTGACCACTATAAGGTAGACGTTGCTAGGTATTCACTCACAGCAAGAGAGAGGGACGTACTCAGCTCCGACAGTTTAGAGTACAAGAGTATATTCACTTGATGCTCTCCACTAGCACCGGTTTCGGAAGATGAGAATTAATCAATGCTTTCCTTGTCTGGAGCCATTGTCTCTGTGCTACATAATTGGGTTTTATTACAGCGCGTAACTTGTTTAAGTAATTCTGGATGTGACAAGCTATAAAACCTTGTTGACCAGACCACACACTAGAAGGTGAAGGGACGACGACGTTTCGGTCCGTAATGGACCATTCTCAAGTCGATTGTGTCCATTGACGATCGACTTGAGAATGGTCCAGGACGGACCGAAACGTTGTCGTCCCTTCCCCGTCTAGTGTGTGGTCTGGTCAACATTCTTCAGCCACGTTATTGTGACTCATCGCCTGCTTATAAAATCTTGACGGTCTGCAAGACAAAGATACCTCAAGCACTTACGTGACCATGGACGAAACCTGTACATCTTTCATCAGTTATCAGTCAATTTATTTAAGAGTTTACGAGCTAATGAGCGCTACGCGGTTGTCTGTAACAGAAAGAACCTTGGATTGCGAAGTTTCGAAGTTCGTAAACTGTTTAACAAACACAGATAAGCCGACATGATCTGAGGAAAGATGTACAGGTTTCGTAAGAGGACACGTAAATATTTTGATGAATCCTGGCTTAGTGGCTAATAAGTGCATTACAGTCATGTGTAATTCAGGTGAATTACCATGATTAGTTTATGTTAAGGAGTCAATGATCCCATTAACGAAGAAAGAATCAATTTTAAACTAGTCAAATGTCATCCAGAATCACGTGCCTCACTAAGCCTAGTTAGGAAGTCGTCAAAGTTGATATTTGTTAATAGCAAAGTTATGGCTTTCCTGAAAAATTGATTGTTTTGAAGCTGCTGAGTGTTTGGGTTATCTTAGTAAATTTTTTGCATTATTATATTAGCGCTCTTTGAATAAAAAGTAAATAAAACTGCAATATATATATAAAATATATATGTATGTATGTATATATATATATATATATATATATATATATATATATTATATATATATATATATATATATATATATATATATATATATATATATATATATATATATATATATATATATATATATATATAATATGTAAAGGTTTGGGTCTTTAACACAAAAACTGAAACAAAATGGATATATTATAGCAAGCAGACAAGGTATTTAATAGTTAAGAGTAAGAAGGCACCAGTAATATACCTGAGGACCTCAGCCAGTCAGCTTGGTACACCACACATAAATACTTTTGTAACTCGCTTTGTAACATTACCATGAGAAGGTTCATCATACAGCATACTTCTAGTATGCTTATATCGTTCCTTGTATTTCTTTAGCATATTTTATAGACTACTGTGATACCGGAAGGTTTGTGTCAGTGTGTTTGGGCAGCTCAGTGCTAATTTACATCCCAAACTAATTAGCGAATATTTTCTAGAGTATTGAAGCATATGATGAGCTTTCATAAGTAGCGAACATGATATGTTGTACCATAGTGTTGTTGCATAGTTTGAAGAACATTTTATATGGTGATTGTTGCTTCACACGTGGTTGCTTCACACGTGGTTGCTTCACACGTGGTTGCTTCACACGTGGTTGCTTCAATACGTGGTTACTTCACAATTACCGTGAAGTAACCCCCCAATGGGGGGGGGGGGGGTAGAAATAGCCTAAGCTACTCTATCCCTTTGAGATGTATTTATTGCTTATCTCAATAAACATACTTGAACCCCCGAAAATCCCTTGTGAACTGTATTGAAAGTTGGTTACCTAGCAGCTGACACTCTCCTCCCAGTCTCACTCTTATTACTGTTTACTAAACATTTGCCTATATACTATATTAATGTTTATGAATGTATATTGCCTCGGTTAAGTGTATTTCACCGAAAATATCACTGGGGGTTATAGAAGGCAAACTTTTGAAACAGCTGAAAGAGAAGCGCGTTTAAACTGCCTCAGTTGCTCTTAATTGTTTCAACACATTTCCAAAGCATGCCTTTTACAATGCATAATAATATGTTCAGTAACAAATAGTTATATTTCACCATACTAATTATTTAAGTGTTTTGCCCTAATGCTGTTCTAGCAGTTAATTATATTAAACTACTTCTTAATATATATCTTCTTCCCCCCATAATTTTTATTAAAGCCAACCGTATTTCATGATCTAGAGAACACAAGCGCAAAACATTTTGTTATTAAGCTCTATAGAGAGTTGACTACTGTTAGGTAAAGCGGCATCACGCTCACGCAAGCATGTTACAAAGTGGTCCAACATTACCGTAACGTAGTCTCTGACTCCAGGAATCTTTGGACCCTCCGATGTTCCCGGCTTTTAACATTATATCCGATTTTATCTTAATATTAACACGTATTTAACAATACGTGTATTAAATGTAATATATATGGTATGGAAACATGAGAACAAAATAATAACACGAAGCAACTCCTACTGATATCCACCCACCAAAACTCACTCCAGCATGTCTATCCTACGCTGGAAACAATCCAGTGATACCTCATATAATTAAACCTTATTCAATCTTAACCAGAGCTAACTAGCCTTCCCTTACGTGACGGGAAAGTAACTCAAATACCGTCTTAATCATTAACTAAAATTGTCGTACGCAAAACCAGGCCTGTCTTTTATAGCTTTATTAAGACCGCCAAAAAATTATCATTTTCGATACACGCAGATTCATTAACGCAACAAAATAACTAAATTTGTTTGGCCGTTTGGCAAAATAACTCTTGATAGTTAGGTTACTTATGTGGATACGGATGAAAGGCAAGACACGCATGCAGTTATTAAATAGCATCAATGTCTATTGAAATAAATACTAAAAAAATATATTAAAAAATGATTAATATTGTATAGATAATATACGCCTTCTCCTGAATATATTCAGGACAAAATCCTGAGAGCAATATTTGAAGTGGCAAAAATTGAAACAAATGGCAGATTCGTAGGACCTGTAGCCAGGACCTGTAGTCAGGACCTGTAGGACCTGTAGCCAGGACCTGTAGTCAGGACCTGTAGCCAGGACCTGTAGGACCTGTAGCCAGGACCTGTAGGACCTGTAGCCAGGACCTGTAGGACCTGTAGCCAGGACCTGTAGGACCTGTAGCCAGGACCTGTAGGACCCTGTAGCCAGGACCTGTAGGACCCAGTAGCCAGGACCTGTAGGACCCTGTAGCCAGGACCTGTAGGACCTGTAGCCAGGACCTGTAACAAAGATATATGTTGTGATCATTGGCACTCTTGAAAACGTAGCTATTTATCCTTGTAGAGCAACCAGGCCAACAGAGCCCTCAAGACATACACTGAAACACGGACATCGTCCCATTAGTCCCCGTGAGTAATGGAATTACTCACAGCGCTTGTGAATCACGTCATTACGTTATATATTGATCAATATGTAATCCTGCATATATTGCTGCCCTCAGACACCAGTTTATAACATGGTGCTGACGCAAGCAGGCAGCGTGCGTGCGTGCGTGCGTGCGTGCGTGCGTGCGTGCAGCCGCGGCCAGACGAGGTTGTCTAGAAAGATATAACCCCCGATCCCAGTAGACGGGAGAGAACAGTATTGAAGCGACCGTTTATGGCTACTATAGTAATATCCAACTGACAACCTGCAGGTAGCAACAGCTTGCTGGGTCACTCTGGGAGTCGCACACACAAAAAGAGAATTTCGACATATGGCTGATTTGTTGATCTTAGCAGCGACCAAGTAAGAGTTAGCTGGAAGGTCTCGACAGATCAAAGGACGGATTTACCACCTGTAGAGAAGCCTGTCACTGGATGTTGTAGAGACTTACCGTCAGCTCATATTGTTGTGATACAGCGACGGAAGCACTGAGGAACAGGTATGTTGTGATACAGCAACATAAGCACTGAGGTACAGATATGTTGTGATACAGCAACGTAAGCGCTGAGGTACAGATATGTTGTGATACAGCGACGGAAGCACTGAGGAACAGGTATGTTGTGATACAGCAACGTAAGCACTGAGGTACAGATATGTTGTGATACAGCGACGGAAGCACTGAGGAACAGGTATGTTGTGATACAGCAACGTAAGCACTGAGGTACAGATATGTTGTGATACAGCAACATAAGCACTGAGGTACAGATATGTTGTGATACAGCAACGTAAGCACTGAGGTACAGATATGTTGTGATACAGCGACGTAAGCACTGAGGTACAGATATGTTGTGATACAGCGACGTAAGCACTGAGGTACAGATATGTTGTGATACAGCAACATAAGCACTGAGGTACAGATATTTTGTGATACAGCAACATAAGCACTGAGGTACAGATATGTTGTGATACAGCGACGTAAGCACTGAGGTACAGATATGTTGTGATACAGCAACATAAGCACTGAGGTACAGATATGTTGTGATACAGCAACATAAGCACTGAGGTACAGATATGTTGTGATACAGCAACATAAGCACTGAGGTACAGATAAGTTGTGATACAGCAAAGTAAGCACTGAGGTACAGATATGTGGTCTTTTGTAGCGCAGAAAGGAGGAACTGCCTATTCTTTCGCCATCTGGAACCCTATTGTAGTTTATACGCCAGTAAGTCATAATCGATTTTATTATTAGCGATGAGTGAGAATGTAAAAAAAAAAAATAACTTATATGTGACTGGTGCCTTGCATATATACCTGGTTGCACCGGGCAAGTTTTTCAACACAACATACCACATGCCTCACTGCATGGTGAGCTCATAGATCGAAATATATGCATGAATGTGGTCCAATTTCAACTACATACCTGACTGTGGTCAAATTTCAACTATATACATGACTGTGGGATTAGCTCACAATTAAATACAAAACTGCGATCGACTTTGAAGACAACACATAACATATCAGACTGAAGCGAGTTTGTAACATCTCCCACAACACTTGGCGACAAACACGATGCCAATCTTGTAGCCGCAATACAGCGGGCTTTGGAGCCTCTGGCTGGCACCGGACCGTTATCTCACTGGACAGGACTGAATTATATCACTGCCGCATTAGTAAACTCACAGTCGCATATATATGATAATAGATTTATCCTCCCTACACACGCTCGAGTAGGACAGGCTCACAGCGCAGCAAGTTCACACAGGAGTGTTTATTAGGTCAATATAACTGGTATCTTCAGATCAGAACACGTCACTTACCTACCGCCAAAACTCACGGGATTGTGAAGCGCGCGTCAAAACATCACGACCTACTCGCTAGGATCATCACGCCGCTTGACCAACTCGCAATAAACTATATACCTGACTGTCAAGCTTCCCACTGCGTAGTAACCTCATAACATTCACCGGGAATATGTGTATATATGGTCAGCACATGAACGATTTGGGTCAACATATGATCGTAATCTGAGGCCAGATTCACGAAAGCACTTACGCAAGCACTTACGAACGTTTACATCTTTTCTCAATCTTTGGCGGCTTTGTTTCCAATTATTGAACAGTTAATGAGCTCCGAAGCACCAGGAGGCTGTTTATAACAATAACAACAGTTGAATGGGAAGTTTTCATGCATGTAAATTGTTTAATAAATGTAACCAAAGCCGTCAAAGATTGAGGAAAGATGTACACGTTTGTAAGTGCTTGCGTAAGTGCTTTCGTGAATCTGGCCCTTGGTGAGAGACGTAAACAAGTGCTTCTTGCTTTGCCACGTTAGAGAAAGACGGCAACCCAGGGCGGCTTCCACCTCAGGCCTCCACAACCAGTACCTCCTCCACAACCAGTACCTCCTCCACGCCAACTGCGTCACGCTCTCCCTCCTGCGTCACTTTGGATTTCACGTTTTATAGGACGGGGGGCGTTGTTTGACACTTGCGTCAACACCTGGTACCCACCACCTGTCATAGGCTGTGTGGGTATCCCAGAGTACGTGTCGAGCTGAGTACGAGCCCTGTTATAAGCGGTAAAGATAGCCGAGGATCAGCCCATCGCTAGTGCCGAGCTTGGCGGGTTCCTTGAGAGGGTGCTGGGAGCCGAGTGCTGGGAGCCGAGTGCTGGGAGCCGAGTGCTGGAAGCCGATGGAGGTGTGGGTTATTGAAGCTACCACAGGCGAACTCCCCTCGTTACACTTACACAATCATGAAAGTGATCCTTGGTGTGAGTTCTGCATTTTGTACCTGTCTTCCCCGTGTACGTGAGTATACCTGTCTCCTTGTGTACGTGAGTATACCTGTCTCCTTGTGTACGTGAGTGTACCTGTCTCCTTGTGTACGTGAGTGTACCTGTCTCCTTGTGTACGTGAGTATACCTGTCTCCTTGTGTACGTGAGTGTACCTATCTCCTTGTGTACGTGAGTGTACCTGTCCCCCCGTGTACGTGAGTGTACCTGTCCCCCGTGTACGTGAGTGTACCTGTCCCCCGTGTACGTGAGTGTACCTGTCACCCGTGTACATGAGTATACCTGTCCCCCCGTGTATGTGAGTATACCTGTCCCCCCCCGTGTACGTGAGTGTGCCTGTCCCCCGTGTACGTGAGTGTACCTGTCCCCCGTGTACGTGAGTGTACCTGTCCCCCGTGTACGTGAGTGTACCTGTCCCTCCGTGTACGTGAGTGTATCTGTCCCCCGTGTACGTGGGTGTACCTGTCCCCCCGTGTACGTGAGTATTCCTGTCCCCCGTGTACGTGAGTGTACCTGTCCCCCGTGTACGTGAGTATACCTGCCCCCCCCGTGTACGTGAGTATACCTGTCCCCTGTGTACGTGAGTATACCTGTTTCCCCCGTGTACGTGAGTATACCTGTCCCCTGTGTACGTGAGTATACCTGTCCCTCCGTGTACGTGAGTATACCTGTCCCCCTGTGTACGTGAGTATACCTGTCCCCTGTGTACGTGAGTATACCTGTCCCCTGTGTACGTGAGTATACCTGTCCCCCTGTGTATGTGAGTATACCTGTCCCCTGTGTACGTGAGTATACCTGTCCCTCCCCCCCGTGTACGTGAGTAATTAAAATTTGTTTCTTCGGAATCGAGCTATTAGCTCTTGTACCCCGCCTTTCTAGCCGACCAAATTTTTTCTTCTATTATGTTTACTTTATATATTTTTCTTTAAAACACACACACACACACACACACACACACACACACACACACACACACACACACACACACACACACACACACACACACACACACACAGAGGCAGAAAGACAATACGAAAATGACATCGCAAGCAAGGCAAAGACTCAGGCTAAATTGCTGCATAGCCACATCAGGAGAAAAACAACAGTAAAGGAACAGATTATGAAATTAAGGACAGGGGCAGAAGGATTCACTACAAACGACAAGGAAGTTTGTGAGGAACTGAATAAGAAATTCCAAGAGGTCTTCACCTTAGAGCAAGGAGAAATTCCAGAGATAAGAGAGGGAATAGCTATCCAGGAACTACTGGAAGAGTTTGAGATTACCAGTGGGGAAGTAAGGAAGTGTTTACTAGAGTTGGATGTGACAAAGGCTATAGGCCCAGATGGAATCTCCCCTTAGATACTACAGGAAGGAGCAGAAGAACTGTGCCTACCACTCTCCATAGTGTATAACAAATCACTGGCAACAGGGGAACTGCCAGAAATTTGGAAATCAGCTAACGTAGTCCCGATATACAAGAAAGGGGATAGACAGGAGGCACTGAACTACAGACCAGTGTCCCTAACCTGCATACCATGCAAGCTGATGGAGAAGATTGTGCGAAGAAAGCTAGTGGAACATCTGGACCGAAAGAACTTTGTAATACGGCATCAACATGAGTTCAGGGATGGCAGGTCCTGCCTCACAGGGTTACTTGAATCTACGACCAGGCAACAAAAATAAGGCAAGAAAGAGAAGGGTGGGCAGACTGCATATTTTGGATTGTCAGAAACCCTTTGATACAGTAACACACAAGAGGCTAGCGAAAAAGCTGGAGATGCAGGCTGGAGTGAAAGGGAAGGTACTCCATTGGATAAAGGAGTACCTAAGTAACAGGAGACAACGAGTCAGTGTGAGGGGTGAGGTCTCAGATTGGCGAGACGTTACGAGTGGAGTCCCTCAGGGGTCAGTCCTTGGACCTATACTGTTTCTGATATATGTAAATGATCTCCCAGAGGGTATAAACTCGTTTCTCTCAATGTTTGCTGATGATGCAAAAATTATGAGGAGGATTGAAACAGAGGATAATAGTAGGAGGCTACAAGATGACCTAGAAAGACTGAGTGAAGGGTCCAACAAATATCTGTTGAAGTTCAACCCGAGTAAGTGCAAAGTAATGAAACTAGGCAGTGGAAACAGGCGGCCAGACACAGGATACAGAATAGGAGATGAAGTACTTAATGAAACAGACAGAAAGATCTAGGAGTTGATATCACACCAAACCTGTCTCCTGAAGCCCACATAAAAAGATTAACGTCTGCGGCATATGCGAGGCTGGCTAACATCAGAACAGCTTTCAGGAACCTGCGTTAGGAATCATTCAGAATCTTGTACACCACAAATGTAAGACCAATCCTGGAATATGCGGCCCCAGCATGGAGCCCGTACCTTGTCAAGCACAAGACAAAGCTGGAAAAAGTCCAAAGGTATGCCACTAGACTAGTCCCAGAACTAAGAGGCATGAGTTACGAGGAAAGGCTGCGGGAAATGCACCTTACGACACTGGAAGACAGAAGAATAAGGGGAGACATGATGACAACCTACAAAATCCTCAGGGGAATCGACCGGGTAAACAAGGATAAACTATTCAACACTGGTGGGACGCGAACAAGGGGACACAGTTGGAAACTAAGTACCCACATGAGCCACAGAGACGTTAGAAGGAACTTTTTCAGTGTCAGAGTAGTTAACGGATGGAATGCATTAGGCAGTGATGTGGTGGAGGCTGACTCCTTACACAGTTTCAAGTGTAGATATGATAGAGCCCAGTAGGCTCAGGAACCTGTACACCTGTTGATTGACAGTTGAGAGGTGGGACCAAAGAGCCAAAGCTCAACCCCCGTAAGCACAAATAGGTGAGTACAAATAGGTGAGTACACACACACACACAGGAAGCAGCCCGTATTAGCTGTATAACTCCCAGGTACCTTTTTACTGCTAGGTGAACAGGAGATTCAGGTGAAAGAAACTCTGCCCATTTGTTTCTGCCCCGGCCGGTAATTGAGCCCGGAAATTGAACCCTATTTCAGCCACGTTATTGTGACTCCTCGTCTGCACCCGGGTCCCAAAGACTACGACCCCCGAGCGCTGTCCATTCAGCTGCGAGGCCTCTGTCCCCCGTGTACACCTGTCCTCGTGTACACCTGTCTTCCGTGTACACCTGTCCCCGTGTACACCTGTCTTCCGTGTACACCTGTCTTCCGTGTACGCTTTTATATATGTCCTCTGTATGCGCATATATACCTGTCCTCCGTATGCGCATATATACCTGTCCTCTGTGTACGCGTGTATACCTGTCCTCCGTGTCCACATGTGAACCTGTCCCGGGTGTACACATGTGGACCAGGTGTGTGGACTTGGGAGGCTGCTCTTGCATCATCTCCGGTAAAGTGCATCTTGTTTACCAGACTCGTTCGTCTTTTGTTAAGCAAGCATCTCTAAAGCATAGCATTGTTTACCTACCTGAGCTCATGGCCACGGCTGAGACTGAGCACTGAGGTGAGCTTAGGATCATAGCTCTGATTAAGTCCCGTTTGGGGGGTTTTATTTAAGCAGGAAGTCACGGAATTTATAAGAAGGTTAGTCAGTGCTTCAATAAGCTTGCCAGCCACGTTCCGCTAAAAGAGGTTATGAGGTCTAGTTAGCGGCTAAAGTATGTTTTTTGATCGTGTCAGAGAGTCGAAGTGGGATCTCGTGTTCGCGCCCAGCACACTTGTCTCGTCAGCGCCCCGCCTCTACCCTCAGGGGCTGCCGTCAGCAGCCGCGTCTGAGGGAGGCTGGGGGCGTCAGCTTACTGACTCCACGCCAGGCTGACGGCGACCGCATCGTGCGGATGTTCGTCCCTCATGTCTCGTCCGCACCTCATCCCTCAAGCTTGCACCTCTTGCCTCACACCAGCGCCTCACACGTCATACAGAGTGACCACCTCACGCCAGCACCTCACAACTCAACATCTCACCTCTCACACTAGCACCTAACCTCTAATGGTTCCTCTTGTGTCATCAGTGGTCCTTCTATGAACCCGCGCCACGTCTTATGCCCGTACATGTGTCACTGTTACACATACAGACACACTACCTACACCTAGTGCTGCCCATGTGTCACTGTTACACATACAGCCACACTACCTACACCTAGTGCTGCCCATGTGTCCCTGTTACACATACAGCCACACTAACTACACCTAGTGCTGCCCATGTGTCACAGGTGGACCTTCTAAGATACATTAGACTCTAATAATAATTCAGTTAAAACAAAATATATGCTAATATACCATACTTTACAGGACACATACAAGCATACACACTATACTGCTGACACAGATCACGTGTCAGGGGCCCAATCTCAAGAGATACATACGGACACACACACGCTACCCTGCTGGTGCAAGCCGATGTGTATCACTAAACCACCTTGTTCGACAGGTAATATGATTGATGAGATAACCTGAGTCCTAGTGTGTAGTGCATGGCACCCTCTGGGTACTTGACCAGTGGTGGAGGCAGGTGGCACTCTCTTGGTGCTTGACCAGTGGTGGCAGCAGGTGGAGCCCCCTGGTGCTTGACCAGTGGTGGAGGCAGGTGGCACCCTATGGGTGCTTGACCAGTGGTGGCAGCAGGAGGCGCCCCCCTGGTGCTTGACCAGTGGTGGAGGCAGGTGGCACCCTATGGGTGCTTGACCAGTGGTGGCAGCAGGAGGCGCCCCCTGGTGCTTCACCAGTGGTGGCTGGCAGGAGGTGGCACCCTCTGTGTGCTTGACCAGTGGTGGCAGCAGGTGGCACCCCCTGGTGCTTGACCAGTGGTGGCAGCAGGAGCCGCCCCCTGGTGCTTGACCAGTGGTGGCAGCAGGTGGCGCCCCCTGGTGCTTGACCAGTGGTGGCAGCAGGAGCCGCCCCCTGGTGCTTGACCAGTGGTGGCAGCAGGTGGCGCCCCCTGGTGCTTGACCAGTGGTGGCAGCAGGTAGCGCCCCCTGGTGCTTGACCAGTGGTGGCAGCAGGTGGCGCCCCCCCCCCTGGTGCTTGACCAGTGGTGGCAGCAGGTGGCGCCCCCCCCCCCTGGTGCTTGACCAGTGGTGGCGGCAGGTGGGCCTGAGGGAGAGGTGGGCCAGGTGGAACAAACATCGCACGAGGCCCACCCAGTAAGGCGTGTAACATCACACTTCCAAAAGAAAACAAGACCAGCCGGTCGATTCTACTCTATCTGGCATCTCTAAAAAAAGCCTGACGTCACACCCTACGAACACACACGTCGGTCACACTCGTCAGGCGACCTGAGGCGGACGCAGGATGTTATAGGTGACGGTCTATAAACAACCCAGCCAGTCCATGCGTTGTGACGGCTTCCGACGGCCTAAACGCACCTTGGCGCTGTCTCCGAAGTAGTAATAATCACGCACCTTCTCGCCCACATAGTCCTTCTTACGGTTGGTGTAACCATAGGTAGAGAAGAAGGAAGAGCCAGTTTCTACCTTGGAGTAGGGCTTCTTGTCGGTGGGTGCGCCGAACACTGTGTCTGGTTCCTCCCACTTGCTGGTCAGCTTGGTGTAGCGTGAGCTGGAGTCCGGCATCACTGTAGGAGGTAGACAGTGGTTAGTGGTGTGGCTTGTACCATGCTGTGGGAGGGTAGTGTGACCTGACCCAGGCTGTGGGAGGGTAGTGTGACCTGACCCAGGCTGTGGGAGGGTAGTGTGACCTGACCCAGGCTGTGGGAGGGTAGTGGGACCTGACCCAGGCTGTGGGAGAGTAGTGTGACCTGACCCAGGCTGTGGGAGGGTAGTGTGACCTGACCCAGGCTGTAGGAGGGTAGTGGGACCTGAGCCAGGCTGTGGGAGGGTAGTGAGACCTGACCCAGGCTGTGGGAGAGTAGTGGGACCTGAGCCAGGCTGTGGGAGAGTAGTGGGACCTGACCCAGGCTGTGGGAGAGTAGTGGGACCTGAGCCAGGTTGTGGGAGAGTTGTGGGACCTGACCCAGGTTGTGGGAGAGTAGTGGACCTGAGCCAGGCTGTGGGAGGGTAGTGAGACCTGACCCAGGCTGTGGGAGGGTAGTGTGACCTGATCCAGGCTGTGGGAGGGTAGTGGGACCTGACCCAGGCTGTGGGAGGGTAGTGTGACCTGACCCAGGCTGTGGGAGGGTAGTGGGACCTGACCCAGGCTGTGGGAGGGTAGTGGGACCTGACCCAGGCTGTGGGAGGGTAGTGGGACCTGACCCAGGCTGTGGGAGAGTAGTGAGACCTGACCCAGGCTGTGGGAGAGTAGTGGGACCTGACCCAGACTGTGGGAAGGTAGTGTGACCTGACCCAGGCTGTGGGAGAGTAGTGAGACCTGACCCAGGCTGTGGGAGAGTAGTGAGACCTGACCCAGGCTGTGGGAGAATAGTGGGACCTGACCCAGGCTGTGGGAGGGTAGTGTGACCTGACCCAGGCTGTGGGAGGGTAGTGTGACCTGACCCAGGCTGTGGGAGAGTAGTGTGACCTGACCCAGGATGTGGGAGAGTAGTGTGACCTGACCCAGGCTGTGGGAGGGTAGTGGGACCTGACCCAGGCTGTGGGAGAGTAGTGGGACCTGACCCAGACTGTGGGAGGGTAGTGTGACCTGACCCAGGCAGTGGGAGGGTAGTGGGACCTGACCCAAGCTGTGGGAGGGTAGTGTGACCTGACCCAGGCTGTGGGAGAGTAGTGTGACCTGACCCAGACTGTGGGAGGGTAGTGTGACCTGACCCAGGCTGTGGGAGGGTAGTGGGACCTGACCCAAGCTGTGGGAGAGTAGTGTGACCTGACCCAGGCTGTGGGAGGGTAGTGGGACCTGACCCAGGCTGTGGGAGGGTAGTGGGACCTGACCCAAGCTGTGGGGGAGTACGGACATAGTGTATCTATTGAACAAGGAAGAAATATTTATTGTCACTTTTTTGTTAAAATTTGGATATTAATAAACTATTTTAAAATATCACCAGAAGAAAAAATATAATTATTCAACCCGGACTTGAAATATTATTACTATAGTGTAAATATTCCCTCTTAATACAATGACTTTGTAAGATCTTAGGAGATGAAACGATTTGTAACGAAACATAAAGTAGTCTTACAATATATACTGCTGAACCCTGATTGACGGGAACTGGGAATCCATCTGGTAGCAGGGATTACATCCGGCCTGGATTACTACCAAATGTTTTTAATCCAGGCCTTAACGGGCCCTCAGGTCCAGATCTCATTTTATGTGAAGTCTTAAACTAGAAATCTACATTGTACATTTCGTTACAAAGTCTTAAATATTCATGAAAACAGATTTGAGTCTAGGGTATGATATATGTTTGGCATTGCGTTAATATACACAGTGCTTAATATATGTAATAATAATATGTTTAAAACATTTATTATGTATTAGTGGTACACACACAGCCGCGTGACTTACCTGGCTTGACACGGAGGACATACTGGACAGAGGACACGGCAGTGACACCAGAGTGACCAATAAGCACACACACACACACATATGGACAAAAACACACAAACATGAACAAACAAAACACACACACACACGTGTGTGCAGAAACAAAAACACAAAAAGTGACGACTTGGGAATCTGACTAAAATGTATTATTATAATGATAATACATTTTTGTCCCCTCAACCAATGTGCCACTGGAGTACATTTTTGGCAAGATTGCAGTTGGAGTACCTGAGGTGCCCCCTACCCTCACGCCAGCCCATGTGTCGCCTTAGTCACACTGTGAGTGTATGAGTGTATACTGTATTACAACAACACCAGGTTCCTTCTCCTGAAGCCTGCGAGTGACGAGTATATAGAGGAGAGAGAGGAAGAGTGAGAGGGGGAAGAGGAGGGACAGCTTGAGAAGGAGGAGGAAGAGTGAGGGAGAGAAAGAAGCATGAATTAGTGTTAGGACAAGATGGGGGGGGGGGGGCCTGCCCCAGGTATTTTGAAAGTGACTGGTGTAGAGTTTTACATAATTATTAAAGAGTGTCCGGATTTATATGGAAGCTATTTGCTTCTGCATAGTTTATTGAGTGTTGTTATGGGCTGAGCTTTTATGCCACACACTCTGCTGAACTTTTGTTATGGTTGCTATTGGGCTTATATTGTGTATATGTATATATATATATATATATATATATATATATATATATATATATATATATATATATATATATATATATATATATATATATATGCATCTCAATATCTCCTTATGTGTCTCTCTAGAATATTTAAGTTAATTTAACCGAGCTACTCTCATCACTAACATCTTCCTAATTCACTATTTCTTCACTGTAAATCGAATGACTTCAGTTCATCACTTTAGAGTAAGTGATAAAGCCTCAGGACACCACATCCCCGATTTCATGAAAATCGCACGTGGAAGGTATTGGGTTATAGGCTCATATTTCTTAAAACATTGAACTTAGGCTTACCCAGACCAGGCTGTGTCCGGCCCGTACCCAAGACCATTCCCACTGTAAAGTTGAGTGAAACTAGCCCCGAGCGTCTGGCCTTTAACTTCGGATACTCAGACAATCATTGTCTCTTATTATAGGTGTATTTATGTCTTATACCTGCGGTATAAGGTGGCAAGATTCTATATATGTTCCTTATAGGGCAATGTAGCTTAAAATATAGCGATATAGTCTGATACTTCCACAGTTGGTCTTCTATACAATAGGTGCTATATGATTTATTATAAACTACATTAGGCGGTCTTTTCATATAAACTATCGTGTGAAGTTTATTAATAAAAAATGCTGACACAGGCAAAATATTTACACGGAGATGTGTATCCTGCCTCTCGGTGTATACACATTAAAAGTTTACGTTAGTCATGGTCTATATTCAGGATTAAAGTATACTCACAGGCCGATCAGAAAACTAGTGTCAGGGCCTTAACAACCCCTCATGCAGCTAAGAGGTCTTAGGCCCAAAACCTAACCTAAGCCAGTTAGTGTGGGATATCTTAGGCTGCTCGACTATAGCAAGTGTGCTCTCGTCCGGAACAGAGTTCATGATATATAAGAACACTTGAGTGTATATATATACGCTGACCTACAAAGGGTGTTGGTGTGTGTTGTTAATATCCCCGCAAGAAATGAATAGCGGTGAAGGTCTATGCAAAAGTGCCGTAAAGTGTCTATACGTAAAAACTATATGTGGAAAACTATGTGTTTCATAATTCGAGGTTTTATATAACTGTGTCATTGTGTATTTGTCGTGTGAACATGAGGTGGATGAGTCTTTTATGAGGAGAGCATCATTGTGTGTGTGTGAGGCGAGGGGCAGGCAATGAAGGGACACGATTTATGAGGTTTACATAGGAGTTGGGCTCATGTGTACGTGAGGAGTGTGTGGGGGCGAGTAATTGATGTTGGTTGGGTTTACCTTTCACGAAGCCACACAACACGCCTCATAAACACACGAGAGAGGCAATGGTCTTCCTCGTCTTCCCGGGCGAGGGGCAAAACTTTTGTTCGTGGGCCAAACTATTATTTATTTATGTTATCAAAGTTAAGGTTTTGCTTTTATCAACTTTTATCAACAACCAAATGTTTGGTCAACATTTTTCAGCCACGATATTATGACTCATCATCTGCGTATTGCTTTTATTTTACATATTTTATATATATTTTTTGTAATCCTCCTTTTTTTTAATAGACCTAAAGTTATTTATTGATGTTCGGTAATTATAGTCTTTGAATTATTAAATATATATTTAATAAGTACTAGGTTGTGTTGTGAGTCTGATCGATTGAGAGGATCATTAAGTCAGTGTTTGTGTTAGGCTCACAACACTGGCTGTTGTATTGCTTGAGCAGTGTTGCTGGTACCTGAGCCTCACAGACACACACATGTGTACCTCCTGGTGCACCCGAGCTTCACGTACACACACATGTGTACCTTTATGCAGGCGATGAGTCACAATAACGTAGCTAAAGTATGTTGACCAGACCACACACTTGAAGGTGAAGGGACGACGACGTTTCGGTCCGTCCTGGACCATTCTCAAGTCGATTGTGAGAATGGACAATCGACTTGAGATTGGTCCAGCACGGACCAAAACGTCGTCGTCCCTTCACCTTCTAGTGTGTGGTCTGGTCAACATGTGTACCTCCTGGTGCACATGAGCCTCACGTACACACATATGTGTACCTTCTGGTGCAACCGAACCTCCAATATACACACATGTGCGTCTCCGGGTGAACACACACCTGCCAATTAACACTATTAGCATACTGTGAGTGTCAACATTTTATGGTGACAGTCAAATTGAGTGTTAATGCTAAATAAAATATTTTGTTTGGAAATTATGTTATTTCATAAAATGCTCACTGAAAGGAAACCCCATTAATGATTATTGGGAGATAATACTGAGTGTGTATGCTGACACGTGTATACATATACATTTCTTTGTTACCTGATACACTCTGACAGTGTGACAATTTGACTGTAACAATGCCTGAGTCAAAGTCTGTGACAATGTCTGTGACAATAAACATGTCCACATTGGCGGCTATATTTCATTATATCAAGTACTCTCTGCATATTATGTTATGGAAGAAAATATTCAATGTTGCATGCTATTAAAACAAATCTCATTCAGAATATGTTAAGTTACATTTTCAAATACTACGCTACTTAAACCACAAGAATACAAAGGATTTGCTTCCGTAACTCAAAATGCTATCAAAGATATTAACACCAGATTATAGTTAAACACATGTGCTTGAAAACATAGAAACTGGGAGTGTTAGGGGGAACTATAATGAGTGAGTTGTATCCTTGATAGCAAGACTCGGACAAGTCGGGCCAACTCCCTGGGGGATAAGAACACTGCCATTCTCGCTAGACGAACACGTGGTAACAGACCCTTGAATGGCTCTGTAGGAATGTACTGTTTAGGCTTCCAGTAATCTGTAACACCAAACATAAAAGGGAATGAGTAACAAACGGGGAATTACTCTAAACACAAGATTAGAATAATGAAACAAAGGAGTCAGTGAAGGAGTTCTACTACTGGACCGCAGTAGAGCGTCAGGAACGAGGGAGAAGGAGAAATTGTTCGCTAAGACATCGTTTAGTAGACCAAGATGGTGGTGGTTAAGCTGGTGGTGGTTAAGCTGGTGATCGACATTTGGCAATTAAATTAAATACCGACATTCTTAATTATATACAGAAAGAAATCACAGTTATAACACAATTATGAGGTACGAAATGCAATCGAGGAAAATAAGGTAAAAAATAAGTAAAAATAATGCCCAAAAAATACGGAAGTTTAAAATATTTCGCTAAATCTGCTATGGAAGAAGAGGAAGGAGGTACTGGAAGATGCTCTTGACACTGGTGAGAGTTACTCGGTGTGCTGGGTTGATATAAACATATGACAGATCATATAGGTTTACATTTAAGTGTGAATGCGAGCAGATGCTTCTCGCGCATAATAATTAGTTTACTTATAGAAACAAATGGTTGTTAAGTACCAGGGCGAATCATCTTAACAACATTAATACGAACTTAACGAGGCCACTGGGAAAGGAGTGAGACTATCCCCCGATATTGGTCTCTATAGTGTAAGTCTTTCATATGACCTATTGTAGAAAACGTTACATCCAAATTATTTCGTAAATTTGAGTACAGCTAAACTAATACTTATAAATTATGATATATAAAATTATTGAGAAATATTACACGTTGACGTTGTCTCCTGCCTTTTCAAACATTAATATATCACCATAGTCTGTACCGTTATCTTGAGAGGTTATCTTGAGATGATTTCGGGGCTTTAGTGTCCCCGCGGCCCGGTCCTCGACCAGGCCTCCACCCCCAGGAAGCAGCCCGTGACAGCTGACTAACACCCAGGTACCTATATTACTGTTAGGTAACAGGGGCATAGGGTGAAAGAAACTCTGCCCATTGTTTCTCGCCGGCGCCTGGGATCGAACCCGGGACCACAGGATCACAAGTCCAGCGTGCTGTCCGCTCGGCCGACCGGCTCCCCCGTTAACCAATGCAAAATACCGCAGAGAAAATAATGAAAAATAACGGGTTTACTCAACTATAATTTAATAGTATAACAGACTTTTTGTTAAGCCGAGGTCAGGACTTGTTGATATGTGAATGAAACGTGTCTCGAGGTATAGAAACGTGTCGCGAGCTATAGAAACGTGTCTCGAGCTATAGAAACGTGTCTGGAGCTATAGAAACGTGTCTCGAGCTATAGAAACGTGTCTCGAGCTATAGAAACGTGTCTCGAGCTATAGAAACGTGTCTCGAGCTATAGAAACGTGTCTCGAGCTATAGAAACGTGTCTCGAGCTATAGAAACGTGTCTCGAGCTATAGAAACGTGTCTCGAGCTATAGAAACGTGTCTCGAGCTATAGAAACGTGTCTCGAGGTATAGAAACGTGTCTCGAGCTATAGAAACGTGTCTCGAGCTATAGAAACGTGTCTCGAGCTATAGAAACGTGTCTCGAGCTATAGAAACGTATCTCGAGCTATAGAAACGTATCTCGAGCTATAGAAACGTATCTCGAGCTATAGAAACGTGTCTCGAGCTATAGAAACATGTCTCGAGCTATAGAAATGTGTCTCGAGCTATAGAAACGTGTCTCGAGCTATAGAAATGTGTCTCGAGCTATAGAAACATGTCTCGAGCTATAGAAATGTGTCTCGAGCTATAGAAACGTGTCTCGAGCTATAGAAATGTGTCTCGAGCTATAGAAACATGTCTCGAGCTATAGAAATGTGTCTCGAGCTATAGAAACGTGTCTCGAGCTATAGAAACGTGTCTCGAGGTATAGAAACGTGTCTCGAGGTATAGAAACGTGTCTCGAGGTATAGAAACGTGTCTGGAGCTATAGAAACGTGTCTGGAGCTATAGAAACGTGTCTGGAGCTATAGAAACGTGTCTCGAGGTACAGAAACGTGTCTCGAGGTATAGAAACGTGTCTCGAGCTATAGAAACGTGTCTCGAGCTATAGAAACGTGTCTCGAGCTATAGAAACGTGTCTCGAGCTATAGAAACGTGTCTCGAGCTATAGAAACGTGTCTCGAGCTATAGAAACGTGTCTCGAGCTATAGAAACATGTCTCGAGCTATAGAAACGTGTCTCGAGCTTTAGAAACGTGTCTCGAGGTATAGAAACGTGTCTCGAGGTATAGAAACGTGTCTCGAGGTATAGAAATGTGTCTCGAGGTATAGAAATGTGTCTCGAGGTATAGAAACGTGTCTCGAGCTATAGAAACGTGTCTCGAGCTTTAGAAACGTGTCTCGAGGTATAGAAACGTGTCTCGAGGTATAGAAACGTGTCTCGAGGTATAGAAATGTGTCTCGAGGTATAGAAACGTGTCTCGAGGTATAGAAACGTGTCTCGAGGTATAGAAACTTGTCTCGAGGTATAGAAACGTGTCTCGAGCTATAGAAACGTGTCTCGAGCTATAGAAACGTGTCTTGAGCTATAGAAACGTGTCTCGAGCTATAGAAACGTGTCTCGAGCTATAGAAACATGTCTCGAGCTATAGAAATGTGTCTCGAGCTATAGAAACATGTCTCGAGCTATAGAAATGTGTCTCGAGCTATAGAAACGTGTCTCGAGCTATAGAAACGTGTCTCGAGCTATAGAAACGTGTTTCGAGCTATAGAAACATGTCTCGAGCTATAGAAACATGTCTCGAGCTATAGAAACATGTCTCCAGCTATAGAAACGTGTCTCGAGGTATAGAAACTATGCCTGGAACTCCTGCGTCAAGGGGAATATTGTGCAGTAGTAAACAGGGCTTTGGCAGCATAAAGGCGTAGCTATGTAGATTCTACTCTTCATTTATTCGAATATAGTCAGGATGACAGACCTTCCACAAGCGACCGCGGCTGACTGGCAATAGTTATTTGGTTTACCATCAACGTAACACACCATCGTTTGACTGATATATGTTTGTTGGCGATCCTGGTACAGTTTACAAGGTGTTAAGTCTCTATAACGACGCTAATTGTATTTGTCTAAAATGTCTATGGATTGTTCCTCTAAGTATATCTTTAGGAATATTCAGTTGGGTCATAATGCAACTTATAAATACAGTGAGTTTGAGCGACTCCGGGGAGCCGGTGGCTGAGCGGACACAACACTGGACGCGTGATCCTGTGGTCCCGGATTCGATCCCTGGCGCCAGCAAGAAACAATGGGCAGAGTTTCTTTCACCCTCTTTGATTTCTTTGGAGGGGAGCCGGTCGGCCGAGCGGACAGCACGCTGGACTTGTGATCCTGTGGTCCTGGGTTCGATCCCAGGCGCCGGCGAGAAACAATGGGCAGAGTTTCTGTCATCCTAATGCCCCTGTTACCTAGCAGTAAATAGATACCTGGGAGTTAGTCAGTTGTCACGGGCTGCTTCCTGGGGTGGAGGCCTGGTCGAGGACCGGGCCACGGGGACACTAAGCCCCGAAATCATCTCAAGATAACCTCAAGATAACCTGACTCATGTGTTTGTTGCTGTTCTAGAACAAGTAATGGACGCTTCAGGTCCCACATATATTTACAGCTGGGATTAGTTACATGAATAAGAGAAAAATGTGACGTATTAATTTGAGGAATTTTTAAACGTATTCCTTATGATATCGTTGAGATCCTCGTTACTAGCGAGTTGCTGGTGTAGTGGAGATCACGTCGCTGGCGGTGTGGTGGAGGAGAGCCAGTCGATATTATATTTATAGAGCCTTGTAGCACAGTTGGCTGCGTTCTCGGCTCGCAATTGGGAATCCCAGGTTCAATTCCTGGGCAGGGTAGAAATGATTGGGTATGTTTCCTTTCACTTAATGTCTTTGTTCACTAAGCAGTGTATAGGTACCCCGAAGTTACGAAACTGTTGTAGGGTTGCATCCTGTGGAGGGTCATTGATTTGACCTGGGGGTGGGGGGTGGGGGTGGAGGAGATCTTGATGCATGCCTCCAATGCATTGCAACTTGTGCAATGGACCTATTAGCGACATGCTTCACCTCACCTCATCTCCTTCACTTTATCCTCGAGTATATATCATGCAGCAAGATATATATATATATATATATATATATATATATATATATATATATATATATATATATATATATATATATATATATATATATATATATATATATATATATATATATATATATATATATATATATATATATATATATATATATATATATATATATATATATATATATATATATATATATATATATATATATATATATATATATATATATATATATATATATATATAATTCCGCTATGGCTCTTTAGATGTTTATTTTTGTCCTCAAGCGAGTGTTTATCCTTCATATAAAATGTACATATTTCTGACTATATATTTTGAAGGTGACACTGTATTCTGGATGACATCTCGAAAAATGGGAACCTCTTAGGCCCCCCATTTCATCATGCTAACTTTTGCCATTAAGGGGGTAATGGCCGTCATTAGCGAGGGAGTGGAAGCCATCGTCCATCAGTCATGTGTGACATAGCGCTATATACCCCCGGTATTTACTCTATCCCGGCTCTGTGCTCTTATCTGTTTGCTGAAGATAAACTCAGGACACTGAAGCGCAGTTGAATATTGATGAATATTAAGTATAAAATGTTGATATATATATATATATATATATATATATATATATATATATATATATATATATATATATATATATATATATATATATATATATATATATATATATATATATATATATTTAGTGTGTGTGTATATCAGGTAAATGTCAAGAGCATATTTCATTTTAAGAGGAAGAACGATCGTAACATTTTAGACCAAACTCAGTGTGTGATAAGGACGGTGGTGGGAAAAGTCTTGGAAATGAACAACAAATAACTAATGAGAACACGGGGGGTAAAAGAACAATTGCAGGTAGAACACTTTTACAAGTATACGTCTATGAACACGTTCAGTAAATAACTCTTCACTTGAAATATTATGTTTTCTGATCTGAAATGATTGAAAATTGCCTGAAATTCATAACTGAAATATGGATATAAATTGCGGCCTTGAATGGATCTTGCTCAGTAATCAAAATAATTCTCAACAGTCCTGCGAGAATGATTCTGGTTTTCTGTATGAGCAAAAATTTGGTGTTCAGATTCACCAGAAAAAAAGACTATATTGAAATAATTATTTTGATGATTTACCATAGAAAACCATTTTACTTCTACTTGCAATCATTAAATCAAAAGAAGAAACATATTTTAAATCTGAATTGAACAAGAGACACAGGAGGAAAACATTTTGGGTATATCAGTCAGTCCAACATAAAATAACACGATATACTGATAATGGGTCAAATGACTACAATGCATATTGTTAATTACAATATTAACATTGTTGATATGTTGGGTCAACATAACATATGGTTATCAATCAACATAAAAAGAAAATAGGACAAAAATCAGAATTAAATGAATATTAAACCGGTTGTCAGTCACTAACTCAACAGAGAGGCTCCTAGTTACAAGGAGACACTAGTTACTAACTAACCCAGGGCTGAAGAATCGTACAAACGGGCTCTAGCATAGCCTGGAAAACAACAGAAAATAAAGAGAAATGAACATACAAAAGGATGATATCTTGTACCACAAAACGGTCCAAGATCACGCTGATAATTGGCAATAAAAAGGAATAACAGAACATTAGATTAACAAGTAAAAGTTGAAAAACTGGAACTTAAAAAGGGAATTATGGATATTTGACAGGGGAACTGATATTTAGAAAGGAAAGATAATTAATATGGTGTTAGGTATAACCTATAAGAAAAATAAAAATAAGGTTATTCATGGATATAAAACATAACTAAATGTATAATTATCCATTTTACATCAGCAACGAGCAGATACATTGAATTGTCAGTTTTCTTCTGGAATTCACAGTACACGATGCTCGTCAGAACACCTGTGATGGAGACAGACTTGGCTCTCCCGTCTGTTCCCTTGTTCCGACACTTCAATTCATAACATCTATTGTAGGGAAGTATTAATATATCCCCCTATGGATATCGTGCATCCATGTGACGGTTGGTGTTGAGCCAGGGAGTCAGCTGTGCCCGCCTACATTGATATTTCGCATTATAACAAAAATATATATAAACTTCGCGTAAATATGGCAGAAACTGTATTGAAAAGCACAAAAGGTTTAGTGGAGTCACGATTTGGTTACAGTGTTGATTACATGTTGGCAAAGAGCCACCCACCTGCCCTTACAATCCCCAGAGACAAACATCATGGCGGGCATTCACCTATATGACTCTACACTCCGAGAGACATACAGGCTGGTGGCCATTCACACACCTGACTCTACACTCCCAGAGATATATACATATATACTTACTTTCTTCAGACATCCTTAAAGCGTCTTGAATTGTCTTTCGGTCGTTCAAAATTAAATTTCACTTGCCACTCGTGGGAGCGTGATGTTCATGGTAATATTTATCATCTGCTGTTGTAGTGGTTCTAGTTCGAGCGGCTTGCGTTCCGAGATGAACGGTGATCGGAAAGAGCTTATCGACGAGCGGTGATCGGAAAGCGCTGATCGACGAGCGGTGATCGGAAAGCGCTGATCGACGAGCGGTGATCGGAAACTATATCTGGGTTACCTCTACTTCAAGTAGATGTATATATAGCCAAATATTTACTGTGTAATCTTTTCTGGAACATGTTTTATAGATATATGAAATTTTTTGTGTAAGTTCACAGTCAAGATGAATATTGGCTTCTTAAATAGGTTTAACGATCACAGCGCACTCGGCCATCTCGCACATAACTGAAACCAAACTTGTGATAGTAACCGCTCGGTGAACGAGGAGCCAGATGCTACATCAAGACGCTGTTTTAACATTTAATGTTTGACTTTTATTGACTGGTTCAGTCCGGCTCGATAGTTCCTCTAGCAGGCACCACAACTTTTTACTGAGTTTCGTTCCTCTTCACTATACAGTCACACTGACCCTGCCTGAGCAGGTATTCCTTCAATAGAAACTGGTTTTTAGTCTATGGTGTAACGGGTTACTTAGGGACATGGGAGTTGCGTCTATGGGAGATGCTGGTGGTAACGAGGGAGGCGCTGAAGGTTGACTGGGCTGAGGTGAGGGAGGTGGCAGTGTAGTGGTGGGGGTGGTGGCGGTGTGGTGGTGGTGGAGGGTGGCAGAGGTCCCGCGCCGTCACGCAGTGAGTCACCAGGTACCACCCACCACACCCTCCACTATCACCCACCACATCTCCCACCATCACCCACCATCACCCACCATCACCCACCACACCGCCTCCTCCCTCGCTCCTCCTTCATTCCCCACTCAAAACACTCAATAATCACCAAACCCAATACATGTTTGGTAATTAATAACGAGACCTACGCCAGATTTGTTGGGTATTACTTACTCTTAAGTTAACGTGTCAAGGGCCATCAAGATCTCTAATAGCGTCCTAGTGGAGACCATTAAAATAGAATATGATACATTGTTTACCATCCCTAGTAGCTTCATCTCGTGACTAATAGTACAAAACAAATATAATTTTCTTTGGTTATTATCGAAGCATGAACGTGGAGAGATGTACAGTCTCGTACTGATCACTGCCTCGGGGGATACCATGCAATTCTACCATTAATGACGATATTTATCACCTTATTAAATAGTAAAATTCCCGGAAAATAACTTGGGCGCAACAAGTGATACTAGGTCGGATGATTTGGAGCAAAATAATAACTGTATTGCAAGTCTAATTCGAAAAGATGAATGTGCAATTACTAATTGGTTTAATAATAATAATTAATTGTGTCGGGGGACAAGCAGGCAGTGTATATATATATATATATATATATATATATATATATATATATATATATATATATATATATATATATATATATATATATATATATATATATATTTATATATATATATATATGTGTGTGTGTGTGTGCGTGTGATCAGGTGCATTATGTGATAGAAAACGCGCCCAACCATTTCTGTCCTTGACGGGAATCGAATCCGGAATTGGCGATTGTGAGTCGAGAACGAACCCGACTGGACTACCGGGACCCCGGAATAAACTTAGTCTGAGAAAGATAACATCACAACACTAAAATGTGTTTTAACATTTGGAGGTCCGTTTACATTTATGCATCAGTTCTACACTACATGAAGGGTTACACAGTGGGTCAAGAGTGCTGCTAAATAATCGACATCACACAAGATATGATTTGTCAAACACTAACCTTGACTAACTTGACTAACGAATTTTTTTTTTATTAATACATTAGATACATCTGCATTAGTGCAGCTACCGTAGACTATATGAAGTGGAGTACAGTGTGTCAAAAAAGATAACTAGGTGATGCTATAAAAATCCCCATCACACAGGATGGTTAGTCATACAGAGGCATGTGATAGGTAGTCTTCACTAGCAAGTAAAAGAAATGTTCGCGAAAGTCTACGGTGACGTCCTGCCACGTTCAATTATATCTCTCGGCGGGTGTTGACCAAGTGGTCCCCAACTTAGTCTTCGGTTTCATCTAGCCATAACACCTTAGCTTTACTAGGATGAACACTGACCTTTGTAAGGATAACAGTCGCTGTAATCCTGTTGTTCAAATGCCACTGACGCAGAACGATGCCCAAGGCCTAGCCCTGTTGCCTCTCATGTCATAACATTATGGCTAAAATTCACATCGAAGAAAGTCAGAACTAATGATAAACTTTGCAATGGTATTACATTTTTCGATTGATCGTCGTGAGTAGTGCAGATGTAAGGCCTGCCAAATGATATATGATCAATCAGTTATTGTCGAATAATAATGCGAGACGACACCGTGTTCTACACAAGGAAATATGTTTTTGAAAAGTCAGTTATCACGATGCCAACTGGTGATAGCGACAACTTCACTGATAATTTAAGAAAGGAAATGTTACACAGTTCTTTACAAATTATCATTTCGGTACACAATAAAATAGCTATGAAATCCATAAGTAAATACCTGGTGAGATAAACATCTCTTAAGATTTATTGAGGAGTATGATCAATATACAACCCACATTAATACACCTCTCCACACACCCCACATTAATACACCTCTCCACACACCCCACATTAATACACCTCTCCATACACCCCACATTAATACACCTCTCCACACACCTCACATTAATACACCTCTCCACACACCCCACATTAATACACCTCTCCTCACACCCCACATTAATACACCTCTTCACACACCTCACATTACCTTGGTAAAAGCAAAATAAATATGAATTATTAATTATTAAAAAATAGAAGAAAAGTTTTTATGCAATTAACAACAAACAATCATCAAATGACCCGGGCTCGACACTCATGCTGAACGGGGACGTTTGGGCACGTTTCCTTACAACTAATGCTACTGTTCATTAAGCAGTCAATAGATCCCTGGGAATTAGGTAACTGTTGTGGGTTGCATCCAGAAAAAGCTTCGATATGCATAACTTTTTAATGCTTATCTTTTTAAATAACTTTTTTTTTTAACATACTGTTTTCCAGATACTGGTGAAATATTATCACTGCTTTTTAAATAATTATTACATTAACTCTTTTTTTAATCTGAAGTTAGTTTTGTCTCAGATTATCTCATCACAATACATGTATGACGTCACAATACATGTATGACATCACAATACATGTATGACATCACAATACATGTATGACGTCACAATACATGTCTGACGTCACAATACATGTATGACGTCACAATACATGTTTGACGTCACAATACATGTATGACGTCACAATACATGTATGACGTCACAATACATGTATGACGTCACAATACATGTATGACATCACAATACATGTATGACGTCACAATACATGTATGACGTCACAATACATGTATGACATCACAATACATGTTTGACATCACAATACATGTATGACATCACAATACATGTCTGACGTCACAATACATGTATGACGTCACAATACATGTATGACGTCACAATACATGTATGACGTCACAATACATGTATGACGTCACAATACATGTCTGTTATTGTAAGGTTCTATTGACAGTTTCAAACTATTAATTTCCGGCCTCCCTGCAGGAAAGATGTGAGGTGATTATTGCGTATTAAGTGGAGCTAAACTTAGCACAGAAAGATGAGTGAAGTGAGGGCCGCTATACTCGGGCAGCTCCTCAGGTCAAACTCATTAGTATCTTTAGAGAACCTTTGGAGGAGCACTGTGGGATCGAACCAGTGTCCTGGGGTCACCCAGACGCGTACTGTACCAATGGGTAAGTGATGGAAGGTTCCACAAACAAGGGTAAGGCTGGACTCATGAGGAATCTGGAGCCATCGAGCCGGCAGCCAATCCAAGTTTTACATGTAGCTCGCATGCTCCATAGCTCTGTCTGGGGATACGCAGGACGCGGGTTCGATGCCCACCATTCTACTCCAGATATTTTCTCACCGATATACCACGTTACTGTGATTTCATTTTAGACATTAGTATATTGCCTGAGTATAATTAACTGTAATTAGGTCATTAGATATCTTCCATTAGCTCTCCAGTTCCCTCACCGTGAACCGTAGATTCACGTATTTAACCTTAACTAAGGAGGGGAATGTTGACATTAACAGGGGACTAAACCCGGCTTAGCACTGCTCAATGTCCGGGTTAAGTGTGGGTAAGGACGTGCAGGTCACCTCCCCGCAGGTCATTACCATTGATGAGCTCCTTTATATGGATGAGCTTGTCTCACCTGGCTGGAGCCACGTGCCCTCCACTCTGTCCGCTCTCTAGATCACCTGCTTCGTTGTCTGGGTCGCCGGTGTTACTGATCACCCTATGGTACCGTTGTTAGTGAACGGGTGTTCGTAGAGTGTTCGTGAGGTCATATGTGTAGTACAATACTCTATAGTATTTAGTACATCAATGATTGTAGTACAATGCACTTAATTTACGACGTTGTACAATGTAGTACAACGCTATGTATGCGTCAGATATGGCAAACAATGTTGCACAGTGCTGTGTTTTGTACGTCAGATCATTTAGCACGGTAGAGCAGAGCCAGTAACAGTGCAGTTGGTATCTATACGGCAGCAGATTTGTATCAAATCAGAAATTGTCTTGGAAGTATACATTTTGAGGCACTGAAGAATGAATAATTGTCATTTTCTCGTGAGAAAATACTTTACATTTGTTCTGGTTAAGACGTAACGGCCATAAACTTAACTATTAGCCACCGAGGACCTGTGTTTCTTCATTGTTGTCACTCTGCGTCGCCGAAAATTACCATAGTTATCAATTTCGTTACATATATACATGTAAAATTTTGTTACATATTTGTAAAAGTTATATTGATCGTTATTACACCTGAATTGCTTGCAATCATGTTGCCAAATGTGCGGTAAAGATGCTTCCATGAACCACTGTGGCGGTGTTCACACAAGGCCTCATCCTGGCCTCTCTGTTAGTGCTTTTTATTTTGTACACTATGGTACACATTGTATAAAATAAGCAGTCATATGATAAGTCCCGGTTTACACATATTCACGTCTTCTGTGTGTAGGTTGGTTAGGTTTGGTGGGTGGCTTGGGTTCGTGAGCTTTAGCACCTCATATCTTGTTTGTTGTGGCAAATCAAGAGTAAATCAAATGACTAGACCATCGGTCGCTGGAGCCCGCTACTCCTGATATAGGTTTCAGTTTTTCTGGTGCGCATTGAAACATGAGTTTGTCTTCTGCCATTCCCTGACAAGCTTGATTGTAGCGACTGTGATTGTGGACAGCAGGATGCCTTTTTTTTTTTACCTAAGGTAAGTAAATTGGAGGGTTTGATCAGTGTCGATCTGGATATGAGTGGTGAGACATTTTCTTGATTGTTAACTCGGTTGTGTGGGAAGGAGTTTCCGTTCAGCGGGAACAAACCCTGAAAGACTGGATAGTTTCTCTTCCCCCACAGCCACGTTTTGATGGATGTTTCATCCTCGCATGTTTGACACAGGTGGGTACAGACACGGACGACCTCCATCTATATATTAGCAGGCTGAGAGCTTTCCCTTCCCATAGCTCATGGAAAACCTTACTCCTCATCCTAAGGTATTCCCTGGAACACGACCCGCTAATCGGTTGACAAACAGGTACCCAATTACTGCTGGGTGAACAGAGGCGGGCAGTTAAGGATTGGTGTCCAGTCAGATCACACACAGGGCGCGGGGCGAGCGAGTTACCATTGCGCTACCAGGTATGTTGGGATGAAATGAGGATAGCTTTCAGGTCTGACGAACATAGTTGCCCTCAATGACTGTAACTGCTCTTATAGTTGCAACTATCCTTCCACAGTTTCCACAAGCAACTCAAGTAACTTCCGGCGGGTTGGTCACGCAAGAAGAGCCAAAGATATGGGAAGTAAATCTCGCACAGTTTTTTTTTAGATAAAAATCTTCTTAGATATCATAACAATCCCACTCTGTGTTGGTGCTGGTTGAAGCCGCCAACAATTATATTGCAGTGATCTATATGTTGCAATAAGAGTCAAGTTTACCCCTAAGTATGCTGCTTGGGTCACCACCGTACCATTGAGGTCTGCACTATGCACACGCTACTATTGAGGCTCTGGGGCTTATGGGTACTTTAGAAAATATTGTTTGCATTGGATCAGGGTTCAATGGGGGGGGGGGACATACACAGTCTTGTTAAAACACACTGCAACACCTTCTTAGTTTTCTTGCAAAATGTTGACCCAGTTATCGGCTGTTTTTTTTTCTTTAGTTATAAAAATATATATGTCGAGGCTTTCTGTGGCTGGTATATATGTGAGGTGTGAACGGACCCCCACCTCGTTAACAACCCTTCCTAGTTGTTACTGGTTGAACACGGACGAACAGTTGCGGATTGGTAACAAATCTCTTCTCTCTGTTTATCTCTCTCTCTCTCTCTATCTCTCTGTTTATCTCTCTCTCTCTCTCTCTCTCTCTCTCTCTCTCTCTCTCTCTCTCTCTCTCTCTCTCTCTCTCTCTCTCTCTCTATCTCTCTGTTTATCTCTCTCTCTCTCTCTCTCTCTCTCTCTCTCTCTCTCTCTCTCTCTCTCTCTCTCTCTCTCTCTCTCTCTCTCTCTCTCTCTCTCTCTCTCTCTCTCTCTCTCTCTCTCTCTCTCTCTCTCTCTCTCTCTCTCTCTCTCTCTCTCACTCTCTCTCTCTCTCTCTCTCTCTCTCTCTCTCTCTCTCTCTCTCTCTCTCTCTCTCTCTCTCTCTCTCTCTCTCTCTCTCTCTCTCTCTCTCTCTCTCTCTCTCTCTCTTCAATTAAAGAATTGAAATAAATTAATCACCGGTAGATTTCCCATAATTTTTACTTTTTTTCATAAAAATCTGTTTTTCCAACTTGTGCACGTATTACACATCGACCTTAGCGTTGAGAGGTAAACAATACAGTGCTAACCAGGGCACAGGATGTAAATACGAGTACATAACGAACGATACATATTAATCCAGACGACGTTTAGCAAGTGAGTAGCATGCAGGCAGTTGAGGCGCTGAGCGGTGTTTGAGGGGCAAGGGGTCAGAGTTGCTGCTGGGCTCAGCACGGGGCAAAACATACTGTTATAGAAAAGGTATTACCAGCCATGCAAGATATACGATACATTGAACGTGGGAGACCTGGAAGAGGCTCACGCTTGAGACTTGAGAGTCCCACCTTAGAGCGTCCGAGGAATACTCCAGGCGGTATAAGCATGCGTTTATCTCTTAACCTCTGATACTTACCTCCCCTGACTTGTGCATCTGTAAGGAAAGTTTACCAGAGTCTGAGTCGTCATGGGAAAATTGGGGGTACATCATGCCAATTTAGCACTAATGTTATTAATACTGGTAAGCATCGCCTTGCTCATGGCTTCACATATATCACTAATCAAAGGAACTTTAGAAATTCTTGGCCATCATAAATAAAAAAGATCTACATCTACAGCTACTAATTGTTCTTGATCTACAAACAAAATAGTTTAATAGTGATTTATATAGAAATATTGGAAATATTTAAGTAAATCTACAATCAAAATATTTAATTTACATACTATTTAACGAGTATATATATATATATATATATATATATATATATATATATATATATATATATAGATAGATAGATAGATAGATAGATAGATATATAATTAGATATATTTAGATATATTTAGATACGTTATTTAGGTTTCAAAATATTATATTCATTATAGTATTATATATATATATATATATATATATATATATATATATATATATAAATATATATATATATAAATATATATATATATATATATAAATATATATATATAAATATATATATATATATATATATATATATATATATATATATATAAATATATATATATATATATATATATATATATATATATATATATTGATATATATATATATATCATATATAGCCTGCATATATATATATATATATATATATATATATATATATATATATATAAATATATATATAAGGAAGGCGCAGACATGGACCACATGACTCAGTATGCTTCATTGACTTTTAACTGTCAGATCTCAGTATAGTTTCCGATATATTTTAATCCAACATTCAACCTTACGTGTCTGCACGTATCGATGAACACACAGTG
Organism: Procambarus clarkii; assembly: GCF_040958095.1. Lineage (NCBI taxonomy): Eukaryota > Metazoa > Arthropoda > Malacostraca > Decapoda > Cambaridae > Procambarus > Procambarus clarkii. The sequence goes on from NC_091156.1 coordinate 19,400,635, forward strand.
TGCAAAACACTCTACTTGTGAACACTTGAATGGTTTGTGATTATATATACTTATTTACCAATGAAACATAATTGTATTAAGCGTTTGACTTCCATCGTCTCGAAGATGATTGTTATGCATAGGCGGACCTTAGTTGTTGCTACATGTGAAAAGCGTTAGATTTGGCTGTCTTACTGAGCGGTTACTGAGCGGTTACTGAGCGGTTACTGAGCGGTGCCTGAGGGTTACTGAGCATCTGGTCAAGCAGCTCTCTCCTGCACCCACCGGCGCCATTGTCGACGACCTCAGGAGCCAGCTTCGTCGGCCGCTACTGGCCTGGTTAGTGTCTAGTGGTTAGTGCTAGAGCAGCGTGACCACACGTTTAGCCGTGGACTGCTATAGTGGCCTTCTTATCAAAACTGGGTTATCGTTGTCTTAAGACTCCTCAGCACGACAGAGGTGTTCAGCATCGCGTTACGAGGCACGATGGAACACCTCACACGCCTCTGTTATCGTCATCACTCTCTCTGGGACACCTGGGACAGTCCCCCGGGACCCCTGGGAGAGTCACCTGGGACAGTCCTCTGGGACACCTGTAACAGTCCCCTGGGACACCTGGGAGAGTCCCCTGGGACACCTGGGAGAGTCCCCTGGGACAGTCATCTGGGACACCTTGGACTCCTGGGACAGTCCTCTGGGACACCTGGGACAGTCCCCTGGGACAGTTCTAAGAGACAGTCACCTGGGACAGTCACCTGGGACACCTGGACTGTTCTCTAGGACACCTGAGACAGTCCTCTGGGACACCTGGGACAGTTCTCTGGGACACCTGAGACAGTTCTCTGGGACACCTGGGACAGTCCCCTGGGACACCTGGGACAATCCTCTGGGACACCTGGGACAGTTCTCTGGGACACCTGAGACAGTTCTCTGGGACACCTGGGACAGTCCTCTGGGACACCTGGGACAGTCCTCTGGGACACCTGGAACAGTCCTCTGGGACACCTGGGACAGTCACCTGGGATAGTCCTCTGGGACACCTAGGACAGTCACCTGGGACACCTGGGACAGTCACCTGGGACACCTGTGACAGTCCTCTGGGACACCTGGGACAGTCACCTGGGACAGTCCTCTGGGACACCTGGGACAGTCACCTGGGACAGTCCTCTGGGACACCTGGGACAGTCACCTGGGACACCTGGGACAGTCACCTGGGACAGTCCTCTGGGACACCTGGGACAGTCACCTGTGACAGTCCTCTGGGACACCTGGGACAGTCACCTGGGACAGTCACCTGGGACACCTGTGACAGTCCTCTGGGACACCTGGGACAGTCACCTGGGACACCTGTGACAGTCCTCTGGGACACCTGGGACAGTCACCTGGGACAGTCCTCTGGGACACCTGGGACAGTCCTCTGGGACACCTGGGACAGTCCTCTAGGACACCTGACACAGTCCTCTCCGGATGCTGTGTGGTGTGTAGTCAGAAGATAACGTGGGACGAAGGCCGCGTCGTTAGAGAATTAAAACAACGACTATACACTTATATTTGTTAACATCATCATGCTTGAATGATAAGGCGACTAGAGACTGCCTACTGACCCCAACAGGCGCTCACATCGACGTACGTCTAAAGCCAACTACATCTACGACAACATGAGCGTCAGCGGTGTGCCTGAGGACCAGAAACCTCCCCCTTTCCCCCCTTTACTTACGCGGAAGTTTCGGGCCAGGCTGACGGTACGTCTTGAGGTATTTGTCGAACTGATCAGCGGTCATCGTACTGTTGAAAAACTCGTGGATCCGGTTGGAGAGGCGATCCTTCAGAATGAGTTTCTCCTTTTCTTTCTCTGATGGTGTAAGGGAGGAGCCGGGAATGGTAAGCAGTGTGAAGGACTTGTGTTGGGGGGCAGAGAGAGAGAGAGATCCACCTAGCGAGTGGCTTTTCTTGTTTAACTCTTCTCAGAAACAAGGTCTTAGATGATGCGAGATGGATGAAAGAAAACGGGAGAGGTGAGGTCCTCACCTGAGGCCCGAGGTGAGATGTCAATGGTGAGATGTGTCCAGTAGATGACAGAAAGCAGGTGTGTTTACACCTCCTTGTACAGGCAAGACTGGTGCAGCATTTGCAACACTCGAATTTGGGCCATGGGAAGTTGTCCACTGCCTAGGGCTGAGTACCTCTGGAGGGCTGAGTACCTCTGGACTGCTGAGTACCTCCAGAGGGCTGAGTACCTCCAGGGGGCTGAGTACCTCTGGAGGGCTGAGTACCTCTGGAGGGCTGAGTACCTCCAGGGGGCTGAGTACCTCCAGGGGGCTGAGTACCTCCATTGGGCTGAGTCCCTCTGGAGGGCTGAGTACCTCTGGAGGGCTGAGTACCTCTGGAGGGCTGAGTACCTCCATGGGGCTGAGTACCTCTGGAGGGCTGAGTACCTCCAGGGGGCTGAGTACCTCTGGAGGGCTGAGTACCTCCAGGGGGCTGAGTACCTCCAGGGGGCTGAGTACCTCCAGGGGGCTGAGTACCTCCATTGGGCTGAGTCCCTCTGGAGGGCTGAGTACATCCATGGGGCTGAGTACCTCTGGAGGGCTGAGTACCTCCAGGGGGCTGAGTACCTCTGGAGGGCTGAGTACCTCCAGGGGGCTGAGTACCTCCATGGGGCTGAGTACCTCTGGAGGGCTGAGTACCTCTGGAGGGCTGAGTACCTCCAGGGGTCTGAATACCTCCAGGGGGCTGAGTACATCCAGGGGGCTAAGTACCTCTGGAGGGCTGAGTACCTCCAGGGGGCTGAGTACCTCCAGAGGGCTGATTACCTCCAGAGGGCTGAGTACCTCCAGGGGGCTGAGTACCTCCAGGGGGCTGAGTACCTCCAGAGGGCTGAGTACCTCCAGAGGGTTGAGTACCTCCAGGGGCCTGAGTACCTCCAGGGGACTGAGTACCTCCAGGGGGCTGAGTACCTCCAGGGGACTGAGTACCTCCAGGGGACTGAGTACCTCCAGAGGGCTGAGTACCTCCAGAGGGTTGAGTACCTCCAGGGGGCTGAGTACCTCCAGAGGGCTGAGTACCTCCAGAGAGCTGAGTACCTCCAGGGGACTGAGTACCTCCAGGGGGCTGAGTACCTCCAGGGGGCTGAGTACCCCCGGAGGGCTGAGTACCTCCAGAGGGCTGAGTACCTCCAGAGGGTTGAGTACCTCCAGGGGGCTGAGTACCTCCAGGGGGTGAGTACCTCCAGGGGGCTGAGTACCTCCAGGGGGCTGAGTACCTCCAAGGGGTGAGTACGTCCAGGGGGATGAGTACCTCCAGAGGGCTGAGTACTTCCAGGGGGCTGAGTACCTCCGGAGGGCTAAGTACCTCCAGGGGGCTGAGTACCTCCGGAGGGCTGAGTACCTCCAGAGGGCTGAGTACCTCCAGAGGGTTGAGTACCTCCGGAGGGCTGACCCGTGTCACAGGGTCAAAAAAATGTCAAGGAGAAACCAACTATGGAAGAGTTGATGGTGGACTGGTGGAGATGATGGTGAAGATGATTGTGTACAGAGGGTGGTGTACTGGTGAAGATGATGGTGACGATGATAGTGTACAGAGAGTGGCTGATAAGCTGTGAATGTGATACAGTGACTTTTGTTGATAACATCCTAGTCTTTGTGAATTATTTTTTTCCAAAAGTTCATTTAGTGTCTCTCCTGATTATAGAACATGGTGAAAATTGCAAATTTCTCAATTTGTATTACAGTCTAACATATATATACTTGGCTGGCAGTTATGGCTAGAGTGAGAACCAGTCATTAAAGTGGTTGACTGTTGTGAGTGTTATTGTTGAGTGGAAACAGTTAATGGCAGACAGAAGGTTAGTAAGCGTTGATAATACGCAGCAGTCAGGAAATACCTGCAGTGAGCTTTAGCGCCGTTAATTAGTCAAGAAAGTTAAGTAATAGGCTAAATGATGAGACGATGGATGGAGAAGATTGCCTGAGCTACACGGGAGCCTCGCTTGCTCCACCCGACGCCCGCCCGACGCTCACCCGACGCCCACCCGACGCTCACCCGACGCCCGCCCGACGCTGACCTTGTCAACAGTCTGAACAACGTTACGACGGTGAGAGTCCGCTATTCGTTGACATATTTTACTGTCGGTTCTCGTGGTTCTGGGGATCCGTGGTAAATATGTACCGTATATTATTATCATTATTATTATTAATGTAGATGGAAAACGGCCCGCTTTCCGCTGCTGGGGTTGCAACAGTTTCAAGTATCTGCTCGTTGGCTGTAGCACCTGTATCAAGCTGCACAGCTTCTGTACTCTCAGAAAATGTAAACATTTATCTTATTGAGCGCTTCTTTAAAACGCTCAAATGATACAGATTCGCTGTAGAGAGTGAGTGAACCAATGTTACTTAAATCGTACATCTCTGCGACTCCCTCTTTTTCCTGGAGAGCTTGAGAGGAGACTTACCGGCGGCGGTGCGCGTTGTCTTGTAGTGACTAAGACACTGGATCCTCAAGTTGTCCTTCATGTGCTCGTCCTCGGGGTAGTAACGCTGCCTGCGTGACGCCAGCTTGGGCAGCTCCTTGAACTCCAGGGCTGTCAAAGTTCCCCAGGTTTTTCATTTCATTATTCTTTTTTTTTTTGTTTTGTTTAGAGGTTTTGTCCTTAATATGTCTCCTTTAGTAGTCATGAGCCCCAAGTGGGCGGTCACACACCCGAGTCATACGTTTAGCGCTCATCTCTTAGTCCCCTGACACTCTCTTACCCTGCTGGCCGCTGTGTTCGTCGCGTGTGAGAGGTGCGCGGGGCAGCACTGGCCGGCGCAGGCATACAAGCACCAGGACAAACCAGGACACAACAACCAACGTGCACTGATCAGGAGATTGTGGTTCACACTAATTAATAGGATGGGGGGGGGGAGAAGATAGGGGAATGAGGGGGTGGGTGGTAGATAGATGAGGAAGGGGAAGCTTCATCACCACCATCACCACATCACCCGGCACGCCACAACATAAAACCCTCACACACCCGTCTCTCCATCACAGTTGTCACCTAACCCCTGCTCCTTGTCTCACTACCTTCTGTGGTGTCTGGCGTGTGTTACTGGCGGGAGGCTGTGTAGGGCGGCGCGGCCCTGCGGCGTGTGGCAGCAGGGCGTGTGGCCTGGGCCCCGGCACGCCTCCCTGCGGCGTGTGGCAGCAGGGCGTGTGGCCTGGGCCCCGGCACGCCTCCCTGCGGCGTGTGGCAGCAGGGCGTGTGGCCTGGGCCCCGGCACGCCTCCCTGCGGCGTGTGGCAGCAGGGCGTGTGGCCTGGGCCCCGGCACGCCTCCCTGAGGCGTCAAGGGAGGCAGGAGTGGCAGCCACCACGCTGGCTCACTTACTATTGCATGAAAAACCGGGTTAAGAAAATATACGGTTTTAAACTGAAGCCCATTAAGAACGGGCAGGCAGGTGTTCAGGGCGGAAGTTGAAGCATTAAGGGCAATATCTTTGTCCCCTTTTAGAGATAGCTTTGATGTCATTTAACGTTTTGTTGTGGAGTAAGTTTAAAGCTCTTTAGCTCCAGAAATCTGTGCATTATGAGAAATGTAATTAAAAATGATATTATTTAAATGGCCCGGTATATGTTTCGCATGAAATATTAATTATAAGTTAAAGAGAGTATATTAAGAGTTACCAGCGCAAGGAAGTGGTGTGAGTTTCGGAGAGCTGTTGTTATTTAAGTTCATTTAGTGGTTTAGAGGCGCTGTGTGCAGGGTTGTTACAGACGCGCGCGCGTGCGCACACCTCACGCCACATACTCGCCTAAAAAATTTAGTGTAAATTTTGTATCGGTTCAAATTATATCCAGATCACCATGCATGTCTCGTGAGACTCTAGAGTGACAGTTTATATTTAATTTATAGGTGAATAAATTTGTTAGGCGAGGTGTGGCGAGGTGGTGGGAGGTTTGGCGCCAGCCCCACCTCCTCCCATGTACTGGTTGTCTCACTGGGAGAGACATGGTGTATTATCTCAGTGGTCAATGTTAAGGGGTGATCCCGACACAATGTTTCTCTACTCCCTGACACTCTTAAGGCAGCTGCTGGCCTCTGACCTCCACATCTGGCCTTGCATGCACCTATTGTATGAACTATGTTATTGACATTCGTGCAGTTGATGCAGAAATGTTTCCATGTAGATGCAAACGGGAAACTTTAATTTTAATTTCTGTTTGAACAAACACTCCGTCACACACACACACACACACACACACACACACACACACACACACACACACACACACACACACACACACACACACACACACACACACACACACACACACACACACACACACACATTGATGATGCAGTACATGACTGATTCACTGACAGTGTTGCTGCATGCCTGCACGCTTAGCCAGGATTAGCGTGCTTAAGAAACAGCTTATTTCATAAACATGAGTCTTCAACCGTCCAAAGGTACATTTAGTCGGGCGCAACACAAGAGCAACACACACACTCGCCTTTTGTCACCCTAATTCCTTGACTTGTCAGTGTGTATTTGAGTCAATGTCCGGAGAAACATGGCGTGTCAGTATATACATTCCTCCTCCTCCTCCTCCCTGAGTCAGTATAAACATTCCTCCCCTTTGGTCAGTATCATAAAGGTCAACCCCCTTCCCCTTGGATGTTTGTCAGTGGGGACACCATAAGCAGGACAATCAGCGCTAGCAGAAGCAAGAGAGATAGTTATATAGTGTCAATTTCGCGACCGTCAACTTGGCTCAACTTCTCTGTGTCGCTTACTGGAAAGCGAGCCGCGTCTGAGGTCGAGAAACCAGTCACCCATCTGTACCAGAGATGGTCTTCAAAATATAGCCTAACAATTGGTGTGCATTTCATTTCTCTATTAATGCTTGGCTGGATCACTATAAAAATTAAACGCCTAATTGTGAATGTAACTTTCCAAATCAGGTTATATGAAAACTGGACTAATAGTGGACTGAGCAGAGGTCTGGTTCAGGTGGGGGACTGTGTGAGATCGAGCAGTTACTGGAGAGAGAGAGAGAGAGAGAGAGAGAGAGAGAGAGAGAGAGAGAGAGAGAGAGAGAGAGAGAGAGAGAGAGAGAGAGAGAGAGAGAGAGAGAGAGAGAGAGGCGGAGAAACAGAGAGAGAGAGAGAGAGAGGGAGGGACACAGAGAGAGAGAGAGAGAGAGAGAGAGAGAGAGAGAGAGAGAGAGAGAGAGAGAGAGAGAGAGAGAGAGAGAGAGAGAGACGGAGATAGAGACAGAGAGAGAGAGGGAGAGACACAGAGAGAGAGAGAGAGATACAGAGAGAGAGAGACATATATATATATATATAGAGAGAGAGAGAGAGAGAGAGAGAGAGAGAGAGAGAGAGAGAGAGAGAGAGAGAGAGAGAGAGAGAGAGAGAGAGAGAGAGAGACAACGAGAGAGAGAGAGAGAGAGAGAGAGACAACGAGAGAGAGAGAGAGAGAGAGAGAGACAACGAGAGAGAGAGAGAGAGAGAGAGAGAGAGAGAGAGAGAGAGAGAGAGAGAGGGACAGAGAGAGAGAGAGACATAGAGAGAGAGAGAGACATAGAGAGAGAGAGAGAGAGAGAGAGAGAGAGAGAGAGAGAGAGGAGGACCTACCAGGGGCTTCCTCAGCGTCCTTGATCTCCTCCTTGCAGAGTTTGGCCACGTTCTCTGGATCATCAGGAGGGAAGCGGGCACGGGCCTTCCTCTTCCACTGGGGCTGCCCTCCGGCAAACTCTACACACGCCAGGTGCTTGGGCCCTGTGTACCCAGCCTGAAGCGTTATATACCCACTACACCTACACCACAACACGCCCAGGGCGGCACTCTCACACAACTCTCACTCACTCTCACGGTCATAGGGTCGTTGGGGAGACATATTAGGGAACTGGCATAATATATTATATATATATATATATATATGGCAAGGCTGTATACATATTATTTATACAATATATACAGAAATAAATATAGATACGTATTTAAAATCATCTCTTATTTAATTTATATATTATTGAGACCAAAATAGAAATGTCTGCTTATATGATTAACGTAGTTAGGTTCATTATATTAAATTGCAATACTTAATAAAGATAAGGAATTAAATTTGCTGAAAAATGAAAAACATATTATTTGGGGGATGCAAAAAATATATAGTTTTAAGATACAAATTTAAATACAACATTCTTAAGAATTATGCCAATACTTAAACACAAAATATATTTCATTCACAGTAGTTGCACTTTGATCTTGATATATGCAGTATATCAAGGTAGATATATCAGGTATATGACGTATATATGAACACGAGGAACTGAAGGGTCTCACCAGAGGAGTACTTTTTGTCGTCCAGCGCTCCAGACCTGTGGAGGAGAGTATCCTGTTAGAGGCGGACTGATCTACAGTTAACCTTGCTATCCTTGCTATAGTCTGGTGCACACACCTGCTGTGTTGCTGCCTCACACCTGCTGTGTCACTATCACACACACCTGCTGTGTCACTACCACATACTTGCTGTGTCCCTACCACACACCTGTTGTGTCGCTATCGCACACCTGCTGTCACTACCACACCTGCTGTAACTACCACACACCTGATGTGCCACTACTACACATCTGCTGGGTCGCTATCACACACATGCTCTCACTACCACACCTGATGTGCCACTACTACACATCTGCTGGGTCGCTATCACACACCTGCTGTCACTACCACACACCTGCTGTGTCACTACCACACACCTGCTGCGTCGCTATCACACACCTGTTGTCACTACCACACACCTGTTGTGTCACTACCACACACCTGCTGTGTCACTGTCACACACCTGCTGTCACTACCACACACCTACTGCATCATTACCATACACCTGCTGTGTAACTACCACACACCTGCTGCATCATTACCACACACCTGCTGCGTCGCTATCACACACCTGTTGTCATTACCACACACCTGCTGTGTCACTGTCACACACCTGCTGTCACTACCACACACCTGCTGCATCATTACCACACACCTGCTGCATCATTACCACACACCTGCTGCATCCCATATAAACCTCTCAGTGTTGCCACAAAAGTGGATAAACCTCTCAGTGTTGCCATAAATGTGGATAAACCTCTCAGTGTTGCCATAAATGTGGGTATAAACCTCTCAGTGTTGCCACAAAAGTGGATAAACCTCTCAGGGTTGCCATAAATGTGGATAAACCTGTCAGTGTTGCCATAAATGTGGGTATAAACCTCTCAGTGTTGCCATAAATGTGGGTATAAACCTCTCAGTGTTGCCATAAATGTGGATAAACCTCTCAGTGTTGCCATAAATGTGGGTATAAACCTCTCAGTGTTGCCATATATGTGGGTATAAACCTCTCAGTGTTGCCATAAATGTGGGTATAAACATCTCAGTGTTGACATAAATGTGGATAAACCTCTCAGTGTTGCCATAAATGTGGGTATAAACATCTCAGTGTTGCCATAAATGTGGGTATAAACCTCTCAGTGTTGCCATAAATGTGGGTATAAACATCTCAGTGTTGCCATAAATGTGGATAAACCTCTCAGTGTTGCCATAAATGTGGGT